>NC_060272.1:36323877-36623877 GCF_021613505.1 Equus quagga | reverse complement strand
GCACGTATCAGAAAGGATTGCAAGAGTACAAGTCTTAGAAAATTCTCAGGAATCATGGGGAACAATAGCTTTGGACATTCGCTGGTCCTAGAACTGAGAGTTTGCGCTAAGTTCACCTTGTGCTACAAAGAAGAGAGAGGCAGCAATTACCTCTTACGGTAAATAGTTCCTTTCTTTACACCTTTCCACCATTAAGTAAACAATTTTTGTATTAGTCAGGCTTTTACCCCCATGAGTTCTATAAGAGCATTCACTGTAAAGTTGACGTCATAGTTATATAGTTAGCCACTAGAAGGAAACTTCAGAATATAAAAGAGACTTTGGGGAAGAAAATCAAAGTACAGATAATAAACAAATAAACATAAGTAGGCTAAGAGGATACAAAGTGAGCGACTGAACAATTTTACTAGAACTTTGTGCTTGTTCCCCTAAGAAATTATCTTTTCCTCTGAAAACCTTCAAACCTTTCCCAAATTCTCTGAAAATTTGCAGTTGTTTACATTGTCATAGTGACCTTTATTTTGTGTTCCTGTATCTACCCAACTCTCAGCCCCGCTCGTCTCACCTCCTCCAGTTTGTATACATTATTCACAAACCCGGCTGTGAAACACTGACCCTTTTCCCGATTTCAGGGGATGGTTGGAGGGATATGTATATATGTGTAGAGCACATGGGCATAGAAAATTTTACTGAGGGTTTGGAGTAACTGAGGATAAAATTTCAGAACCACATAGCAAATGCCTTACCTTGGAATACTAAACATCCTTGGTCACCAAGAAATTTGACCACCTGTGTTCTCTGTAGCCATCCTGACTCTTGCTCAGAGCACCTTCCTCTCCACTTCTCTCTTTCTTATCATCCACTCTTTGCTCTTTCACCCTTAAATTCATCTTCATTTCTTATGTGGTGAAATCTAAGTATCTTTTTGTTTTGTAATCTCCCTCTAAACTCTACCTTAGAACCTCGCTTTCCAATGAAAGCCATCTACACTGAAAATAAGTCCTGCTACTCACTTCAGGGCAGAATTGTGTTTTAAAGTAGTGTAGTAACATTTTTATCCTTTCTACATACGTCTTTTCTGAAGGGCAATGGCAAGGACCTGCATTTTTAGCATGCTTCCTTCAGCTCTACACATTACAGGGTTTCAAGCATAACAAATTCTTGCTAAAGATTTAACAAATTTTGGGGACAGATGCAGAGAGAAAGAAACGTGAATTCTGGTTACCTTTACTTCTCATTTTGGCTTTGCTACTTATTAAGGGCTATTTGATTTTTTTATACCTCCTTTTCTTCCTCTGCAAAATGGAATTAAAATGGTAATATGCTGTGCATATCTTAGAGGGTTACTTTACGTATCAAAAGGTATATATATGTGAGATTACTTTAAAAACTGAGAAGTCTCCTACAACCATTTGGCAACGTTACTAATCTCTATCTTCCACACAGCAAATAAGGCTGGTATATAGAGTAAATAGACATTTTGTGAGAATAGAAGTCTGCTTTGTAAACACAGAGAGAGAGAGAGAGAGAGGAACCAGTAGAATCCTGCATAAAATACATAGTAAGTTTTCAATAAGCATGAGATAATAAAAACCTTCCTAAATGCATTGGAAGTCATCAGTGGAGTTATAAAATGGAAACAAACATGGCCATCTATGCATGTGACCTTAGAAACTGTTACCAGTAAGTGACCACCTCTATGAATCCAGTTAAATATCATCAAGGTACAAATCCTAGTCACTACTGTACCCACAAAAATCCAAATTTATTTCTAATTTACTGGAAAATCAAAAACGTTTTAAAGACATAAAGCCAAATGCAAAAATTCTGTACATTATGATAAGTATATTAAAAAAACACTTATACCAGTCAAATACTCCTACTTCTTTATTTCTTATGCAGCAAGAGCATCTCTTCAGTATCAGTGGCATTTTATTTCTGAGATGAAATTTTATCAGCTTAACATTACCTTTTCTTTCATTCTCCCTTGCTGTGTCTTGCTAGGTACCTCAGAAGGACAAAGTTAGAACACTAAAGACCCCATCATAGCATTTATCTAGGACTCTGGGATAAAAGGAAAGTTGGGGGTGGAACCCATCCACAATTAATCATGGACAGTGATGTCTTTATTGGCTACTGACCTTGCAATGAGTTGCATGAGTTATAAGAAGGTTCTCTGTTACCCCAATCCCTATTTTCTTGAAGGAGAATATAAATCACTTGAACCTCATGCATTTCTCATATTTACAAAATATGCTTCCAAATTTTCCACAGAGGATGCAGTGCAACAACTTATTTTTCCAATTTAAAAAAATAATTTTTCAGCTTGTTCAGATGTCACATAAGGAGACTGATGATTGAGATGCTCTGACTGAGAGTGACCCGAGGACCCAAGGTGGATGTCAGCAAGAAGCCTGGAGAGAGTGGCTAGTTTCCATCATTCCCATTTTGAGGTTGTTTGCATTACTTCTTCTCTAACCTTAGGCTCGAAGCAACAATCATGGTCGATTGCCTCATTCTGTTCCATTAAGAGCTGAAGCATGTAATAAATCAAATTCCATAGTGACATATCTTGTTTTGGTGGCATGATAAGTTGCTTCTTGGCTGGAATTCAGATGAAGAATATCTGGATTTTGTAAATATACTTCCTCATATTCTCTTGAAACTTAAAATTTAAGTATTACATGGTGCTTGGAAAAATGAATGAAAAGAGAGAAGAGAGAGAGAATGCAGCAGTCAGAAATACCAAGAGATCTCAGTGGGCAAATACCATAGTGTGAATTTTGAATAATTTTTCCTATGTATGTAGTTCTGCCCATGAGGAGAGAAATAGTATAAATATATTAAGCCTTGCTCTTAAAAACCCTACATATTAAATGTAAATGTCCAACACCATTACATAATAACATATCACACAAAATGCATACTCTCTCATGTAGAAAAATTTAATTTTACAAAGACAGGGTCACTCAAAAAAAATTATCCTAGTTTTGTTTTATTAAACCCGGGGGGAAATCTATGCTAACAAATATAATCTATTAGAGAACTTGTAACTAAATGTTAAAATTTCTAGCTACAGAAAGGAATCTAGTCACAAGCTAATGAGATTCCCATTTTGAAAGGTATTGTATTAAAATATTTAGTCATTAAAGAGATATTTTTCAATATTTCCTACACATGATTGCCATTTTGATGCATTGAGGGGTGCAACAAAATGCAGAATTTCATTTCTGCTCCTAGGGTTTCAGTCTCCCATGGGCAGGATAAAGACACGTGTGCATGCAGCTAGAATACAAGGCAGGCTAAGAGGAGTGCATTATGAGATGAATAAAACATGCTTTAGTAATTCAGAGCATAACATTTAGTTTTAATAATCTTACAAATTTCACAATAGATAAAGCATCTGACCCTGGCCTTGAAAAGGAGTGGTAATTCGATGTGCAGAAACTTGGAGATGTGTCAGGTAGTAATAGCAGGAACAAAGTCACAGGGACAGCAGTAATAAGAGTAATCTCTGCTATTTAATGAGCACTTACTGTTTTCGACGATCCACTCTATACATTAAGAGTTTTTATGTTTTTGTATTTTTGTGTGTGAAGAAGATTGACCCTGAGCTAACATCTATGAAAATATTCCTCTATTTTATGTGGGATGCCTCCACAGCGTAGCTTGACAAGTAATGGCTTGACAAGGTTCATGCTTGGGATCCACACCTGCAAACTCCGGGCTGCAGAAGCAGAGTGTACAAACTTAACCACTATGCCACTGGGCCAACCCCATACATGTTTTAACTCATTTCGTTCTCACAAAAGCCCTAAAAGGTGGGTACTATTTTTGTCATCCCCATTCAGCAGATGAGGAACTTAGACACAGAGCATGTAAGACACTTGCCTAAGCAACTGGTACTCAAACTCAGTCTAGTTCACACCCATGCTATTTTCAGCAAGGTTGAGTGGACCAGTTGGATTTTGAGAGTATGCTGGGCTAAAACTGAACATGTATTGTGGAGGATTTTGGACAATGAGGAGCCACTGATTGTTTTGAGTGGAGAAATGACTAAAGTACTTTAGAGAGACATCTGATATCAGCATATATATTAGATTTGGGAGATAAGGCTTATAATCAAAGGGACTGGTTAGGAAGCTATTGCAGTAATCTAAGATATTGGAGGAATGAGAAAATGCAATTGTGAAGAAAAATGGGTAAGTGTTAGTATGCGATCCAATCTTCCTCTCTCAATTAAAGAAGATATTTACCTCCCACCCCACCACTGGGTTATCTAAACTTGACAGGTTGACAAGATAATCCATCAAACAGTGCACTTCATCTTACTTTCTTAGTGAGTTAAGTTGCTTCCTTAGGGTAAATTATATACCTATGGAGATTATTACTTAATTGCACAAAGGCAATAATAACTACAGCTGTGCATGTCTAGTGACCTGAAAGAATTAACACACCTTTGAAGAATTAAATAATATGTATGCAAAAAAATCAAAACTTATCATTAACACACAAACAAGCTGGGTAAATATTTTCCAATGTCTTGAGAAATACCCACATTTAAAAAGTTTACATTTACAGGGACAACTTGTTACTGATACCCAGTAAATACCACATTTTAATAGCAATAGATATTTTACATCTTTTCTTCATTTTTTAAAACTAAAGTCTCAATGAACTTTGTGAAATTCTTACTTAAGCATTATATTTAAAAAGAGTTCTTCTCTAACTTCAGAGTTTTTACATAAATTTTCATTTGACTTTTTTCCTGCACTTCAAAAAAAAGCAGGATTTCACTGGTTTGTTTTCAGTGCCATCTGTGTTATTAGCAAAGAAAAGCTAGCATAAGCTTAAAACAATGCAGGAAAAAGCTATGTAAAATTAAGCTAAAACTGTCACAATGGAACTGCTAAATTTCGCAGAGATCAAATTCCAGGACACTGAAAATGTTTCTTGGGGCTGCCTAGAATTTCTCACCTCATTAGGTGTGAAAAACATAAATTGAGCACTGATTTTTTTTCAAAATTTCATCCATGATGCGAACAGTTGGGGAAACAAAGCTCTCCAGAGCCCCTCGAGCTGGTATTTGGAAAAGTGAAGGAAGTGATGGAAGGCTGTACCTTTTATAGATTCTGGGCACTTGCTCAGTGATTGTTTTTGAATCTTCCAGTTGCTTATGAAATAATTAATTCATCCCCACATTTCCATTTCTTTCAAGAACACAAAATTAGCACTCTATAAAAAAAAATGACAAGAGATGGAGAGTCAAAATATCTACTCAAATATAATATTCCAAGACCAGTTTCCAGGTTCAGAACTCATATTTTCTGAGTCAAACTATTCAACTCTAGATACTGAACTTCTTGAACAGTCCCCATCTTTAAATTTCAGTAATACTTCTCTGCTTGCCAGACATCTAGGTGAGATTTAGCTCAACGTGCATATTAATACATCCAATTTATAAAGGTTGAAAACTCTGACTCATTGCCCATCAAGTTAAAGCACAAATTCAAGATTTTTAAGTACTTAATCTGTACCATGTAATGAGATTTATATTACAAGTTGAAAAAAGAAGCACACATAGGATACAGTCCAAAATAAAACTACCTAACATAAGTGTGAATGTGTGCTTCCAAACGGTTTCTTTATTTTCCACACATTTTTTTCCCCAATGTCTATAAATGGAACATCTTTTATTCCCCTAATGCTGTACCACAAAATCCTGCTGTCCTGCAGGGAGTATCGAATGCAACATCATACCACCCAAAACTGCGCATTCTTTGTATAATAACGTTTAAGGGCATTTTGCATTTTCTATACTCAAACATTTCTCCTTAAAAGAATGATAGAGACCACTGAGTGTACACCCACATTTGATACGTATAACCATCATACATTTCCATGACAACTTGTACTTTTTGCTGCAAAGCGAAATATGGTTCAAAAGTGAGTAATACAAAAGGTCATTTCATCTTCCAAAACCCAAAATATTTCTACAGTGCACCTCCCACACACTCCCACCCTCAAAAGCAAAGGCCTTTGAAGATTGAAATAATAAAGGGTAATTAGAATGTGGTTTAATGAAGTTGGGAACTAAGGTATTTTGTATTAGTGAGTGTGTTATAATTAACTCTGGTAAATGATACCAAAATGAGTATTTTAGCTTTCACTATTCCAGGCAAAAACCTGAAGGGAGAAATCAGTGTAATCATGCTTTCTTCCATAAAATAAAGAGGAAGAATAAATCTCTGTTGTTTCTCTAAAGTACAGTTTCTAATATATTTTGTTAAACAACAACAAAAAAAATCCTGCCAAAGAAGAGCTATGTCAACGACAGTATTTGTAGAGAAATGGTAGCTTCCAGCCAATGAGGTTAATGTTGATAGATAATGTCCTATGGATATTTCAGGAGACACAGTATTGATCCATTGTCTGCTTACTTAACTAGAAGATAATAGTTTGGCTTCACAGGGAGGATGTAACGCTTAGAATTTGTAACTTTTCTCTAAATAAAAGCAATCTACTTTTATCAACTGGAGAACAATACAAGAGGAAAAGGGGGAGGGCGACACACATTTATGGCCAACAGGGTAACAAACAATGAGAACTGAAAATGTATTACATAATCAATAACACGCTAGAATCTGTGAGAGAGCACAAAAGGAATTATTGTTCTCAGTGAGCTTGTACGATATGGAAGCAAGCACAAACCCAAGTCTATGAACACTTACAGTGTATCCTATCAGCATGAGTAGGGGCCTTTTCCCAACCACAGTTAAGCAAGCGCTCCTGCCTCAGTCAGGATTCTTAGGTGAAAGGGTATTCACTAAGACTGGGATCCTGGTGAAAGGGCAAGTTAGGCACTACAACAATTTATTTTCATTTCAAATATCTACTAGTAGAATGTAACATTGAGGCCAGAAATCTAAATAGAAACACACCATGTCATATTTTTGCTGCTCTAAAGTTATGCATATATAATGGACAATATGTCCTTCATCAGAAACGTGTCTTCTTCTTGCTATTTAAATATAACTGAATCCCCATGGTTTGGGGCAGAAGCAAGGCATAGAGCCATTTGTTCAAACTCTCAAATCTCCGAAATCTCAGGTACATTCTATTCAAGCAATAGCTCTCATTTTGGAGTTCTTCCTCCCCTCAGGTCTTTTTGTATAGGGGAAACGGTCACTGAAACATGGAATGTAGAACTTTTCTCTTTAGGCACACAGATAGAATTCAAGGACATTTCTCCAATGCATCTCAGCAAATGTTGACTGACAGAGTACCTCCCAAAGTAAGGAGACCTTGCCTCAATCCTTTTGGTTTGACCAATACAGTATACAAACCCTGTTAAAATGTATTCAATTTCCATACTTGTCACCTAATTTATAGCTTGCTAGGCCTCTCCACTCAATTCTCTCTGCAGTTTAAGAAGAAAACGTCCCTGTGTTTTGAGAAGGACAGAGTGAATAAGCCACAGTTGGTCCTGTAGCAACAGACATAGGACTCCTCTCTTGGGTATATAACATATGTATCTGAGTTTGAATGATCAACCACTTATGAAGGCCCCTCTGATAATCCAGTCACCATCTTCCCATTTTACCCACAACAGTTTCGTGACAAATTGTCAAATATACTCTGTAACACTTGCTTCATCTCCCCATCCAGCAACACTATTTGAAAGGAAATGGAATTAGCATGGTTTTTGAATCCATGCTGACTTCAAATGTCACTTTTTCTGTTCACTAGTTATTCTAGAATGCTAGTAGGGAAAAATAGTAGGATTACCAGTTAAACATTTAAAAGTATATTTTTTTTCTAAAATTAGGTCAATTTCCTACGTATAATCTTCTAGCTTCTTATTTTCTTAAAAACTATGGACAGTAACATTGAGAACACTCCTACAAATTCTTTAGATCTCAGAGAATAATGGTGCTTATCTGCCACCAGAGCAGATGAGACATGATGCAGAAATGCAGAAGCCTTTCATGCCAAAAGTGGTGTCACTGGAAGCCCTGCCAGACATATTGTATGGCAAGGCTTTCCCTCAAGCCCATCTAAAAGTTTACGACTTAAAACCTACTCCAGGAAATACACGTCCTCATTGCTCTCCCGAGCTCACCTTTCTGCCAGCTTCTCCCCTTTCTCTCTCCTCACTCTATCTGTAGAGAGGTGGTCAGAATGGGATATGTTAGGACACCCTGCAGGAGGCATGTCTCGTCACTCTAAGATTAATTTTCAGATACAGAGACAGAATTGCTCCCAGGTGTGTGAGCTTAGATGATACCTGGTTGAGTATGTTAACACGTCTTAAGAAAAAAAATATAATACTCAAAAGTGGAAGTAAGTTGGTCAGCCTCAGATGTCGAGAAAAGGGAGAGTGACAGGGATGGGTGTCAGCATCTCCCTTGTTGGAACTGCCCAGGACATAGAAAACTTTCACCACTTGGACTTAATCTCCTTGGTTTCTTTGGTATTATCACCATTACAGGCCTCTCGGCTAAGAAAATTCAAGACCAATTCAACCTTTTTTTTTTACATGCTCATCAAAAAAACTTCTGATGATTTTGCTTCCCAAATTGTTTCTCTACTGAGAGAAGTGCATTCTGGTAAATATGTATATGTATATATATATTCCAGGATGAGCCACTTCACCAAATCAAGTTCTCAACTTATACCATGGTTCTAAGTGCTAAGTATGGATTTGTGTAGTTTTCACAACAGTCTTATGAAGTAGTTATAGCTACAACTCTTCTTCTCATCTTGTTAATCTTTGAAAAATCACACATCATTCTTTTAAGCAGGAAGTTCAGTCTCTTTTTGTGGCTTCCTTGGTCTCTGACTGTCCAATCACCCTGATCCACAACTGGGGCTAATGCAGGCCAATCCACTTTCTAAACTCTTCAACAAGAATCAGCTGGAGGATCTGTTCAGTTCACTCCTGCTGCTGTCTCTCGCACACATCATTGTCAAGAACTGATCGTTTAACAGATACTTTTCCATTATTGCTGTGGGCCTCAGGCTGTGCTGAGTTTACGTTCATATTTGCAGTCCTTTTTTCGGAAGTGCAATACAGTGCCAGGAGTTCTCAGTCCTAAGGGGCCCTAACCTCAGCCACACATGGTGCCAGGTCTGCCTTCTCTCTTAACACTTATGTCCTTGGATTACAGCCAGGTCACTGGATTCAAGTTCCCTTTTGGTGCCATTAATGTCTTCTCCTCCCTGCAGCTTGGATCTTAGCCACACTGGTCCACTCCAATGGGTTTCCCTAACTGTTACCCTCAAAGATTGGGAATTTTAGATCTCATTTTCATTCCCAGACTGTTCCTGGACTCCACTCGCAAATTGGTTTATTCTTTCCCATATTTGCATATCAAGTAGTATCATGTAGGACTTACCTTTGTCAGGATACAGAAGATTCTATTACACTTTTCTCCAAGTATAATGGGTGAAATAGGACATTTGCTTAACCAGAAGGCCACAAATTTCACTTCTATGAAAAAGATAGATGATTTGCTAAGTCCTTCTTGACCAAAAATGTTAAGAGTTATTTCTTTTGGGGCCAGCCCCATGGCCAAGTGGTCAAGTCATATGATCCACTTTGGTGGCCTGGGATTTCACAGGTTTGGATCCTGGGTGCAGAGCTAGCACTGCTCATCAGGCCATGCTGAGGCAGCATCTCACATAACACAACTGGAAGGACTTACAACTAGAATATACAGCTATGCACTGGAGGGCTTTGGGGAGAAGAAGAAGAAAAAAGATTGGCAACAGATGTTAGCTCAGGGTCAATCTTCCTCACAAAGAAAAAAATGATAGCAATCAGATTCCCCCAAGTGACCCCAGTTGTGTCTACCCCATATAAAACCATCTCATCTTCCTCAAAACCAGTTATCTCTCCACACTTCCCTATCAAGAGACACAATATTATTCCTGTCATGGGATCAAAACCTTCTAATCACCTTTGGCATATGACTCCCCTTCATCTCCTATTCCAGTTACTTAAAAAGTCTGATTCTTTCTTTATAATGTCTTTTGGGTTCTACCTTACTCCATTCTGATTATGCCATTATGCCCTTTCGATCTAATGTACGAATTATTGCAATCATCTCTGAAATGGTCACCCAGGTTTCAGACTCAACCAACATTCCAAATGATCCTAAACATCACTGCTAGACTCATTTTCCTCAAATGCCACTTTCATTATGTCACTCACTTGTTTACTAAATCAGGAAAAAAATGTCCATATCTTTTTTAAGGCCTTCATAATTGCACCTAGGCTAACCCTCCAAATTATTTTCCATTTACCTCCTCTGCTCTAGTCAAAGAAAATTGCTCACTGTCTCAACAGAGTATCCAGTCTCACTTCTTCCCCATATTGTAATACAGGGTAAAATACTACGTATTTACCCTATATTGTAATATGTATAACGGTTACCCCGTATTGAAATATGTACAATGTATGATACATCATCCAAGGCTAAGCTCAAGTACCAGTGCCTACATGAAGACATCTATCACTAAATCATGTGAATCTCTTGGTTATCTCAACATCTCTATCAAAAAAATCATTTTCTTGGGGCTGGCCCAGTGTCATAGTGGTTAAGTTCACACACTCCGCTTCGGTGGCCCGGGGTTCATGAGTTTGGATCCTGTGCAGAGCTATATACTGCTCATCAAGCCATGCTGTGGTGGTGTCCCACATACAAAATAGAAGAAGATAGGCACAGATGTTAGCTCAGTGACAACACTCCTCAGCAAAAACAGGAAGACTGTCAACATATGTTAGCTCAGGGCCAATCTTCCTCCAAAAAAAAAATAATAATAATTTTCTGCAGCAATTTTTCTGAATTTCATTATAGATTGTTGTCTATGCTATTCTGATTATTACATGCAATGTAGTCATTGCTTCTTGATATCAGTGAGCATCTTTAATCCTTAGTGTGATTGTGTTCCACAGATTCTTGGAACTGTGTTCGTTAATTAAGTATTCTTTGAGTAATCACTATATAACAGGCACTGAGAATACAGCAGAAAAGAAAATGGAGCTTATGTTCTGATGGTGGATATTGGAAACACAGAAGGAAACAAATAAAAAACATTTCAGGGATTGGTAAGTGTGTGGATTGCATATTAATAATATATTTACATTAAATCACACTGCCTCGCAAGTACAAATAGAAATCTCTTGGACTCATGTGTTGTACTTGACAGTTTTTTCCTCCTCTTACCACTACCCCAAAACCAGCCTCTACTTTCACTGCTTTTTAGGCGTGGATTCATTCCTTATTTGTGCAAATAAACTTTGGTGAGACTTAACGTCTTCAAACCAGAATGCAACTGCAATATTGTTTTTGAGAATTAATTATAATTGAACATATGCCAAAAGTACATAAAGAAAAAAAACTCTGGCATGCTACTCTGCCAGAATAGAAATAGATTTTGGACCCAGTTCAGTTTCTAGTAAATTAATGTCCAAAAGCACACAAGAGCAAATGTGCACATGTTTGTAATCTTGGCAAAGAGGCCGGGGTGCACATGGACCCTAGAACTTCATCTTTCCATCTCCTCCAGGTTATCTCCTCTGTGGTCTCTATATAATGTTTACCAGTCATGATCTCTCTGATGCTTCCTAAATTCAGTTCTTTTCAATAACTCTGCGTACCTGAATTAGGAGTGAATAGTTTTGTTGTTTTTCCTGATAAGGGACATATTTTACCCCTTTCTACACAGTGAAAGAGAGGCACAATGTGTTCCACTGGTTTGCGTCCATAAGGACCTGCAGTGTGATATTCACTGAAGTATTGGCATCTATCAGAAGAATCGCAGTTGCATATATATATACGTATATTTATCATGTATTATCAGGTCACGACTATGTGCCAGGCATTGTGCTCAGCTCTAAGGATGCTGACATTAAATGTCACAATTCTTGCTCAGGAGGGGTTCACAGTCTAGTGAGGATGACAAAACCCACAAATAATTGACTATGGTCTTGGCTCATATGTGTTGTCCTAGAAATATAATTGCTTCACTTTCAAGGAATTTTAGAGCTGAAAGAAATCTCAATGTCACTAACTCCAATCCAATTGAGAGAAAGGATGTCCACATATCCTGTTTGTTCCTAAAGGACAACTGGAACCCCGGTCTCCTGGGACCAGGAAGATAGATGCTCACTCTGCTCCTGCTTTCTCATTCAGCCATTTGCAGAATGGTAGATTTGTTTTCTAAGACCGAGAGGTGAGCACAATCAACAAATTAGTGTACATATATAAAATGAGCTTTAAAGTGTATTAAAATAGTAACACAAATTATTTTTAGTAGATATCTCCCAAAGCTTGATGATAAATATTGTTGCTTGATATGTGAGATGCATTATACTATCTCTTATTCCTGTCTAATTTCCTGGTTCCTTCCACTGTTGTGGATTACGCAATTTATTAAATTAACTTCAAGGTTTTGTTCATACTGAACCACTGCCAAATTCTGTGACAGAGGGAAAGCTATAGGTGTGGCCGTATATAAAATTACTCTTTGTTAAAACAAATGATTCTTCCTTGAACATAAAAAAAAAATACACACTCTTCTGGTGAATGGTCTCATCCAAATATACAAGATTTTTATCATATGAGTTTTATGTTCTCAACCTATTTCTGAATATATATTGAATATGTTTGTTTTTTTTCTTTTATAATTGCCTGAATTACCCAAAACCTTGTTTGTATACAAGTAGCTCTGATATAAGTGCACACGCACATTGTATGTGTTTTCAAGATCCAACTTTACAAGCTCTACAGGACTTTGTGTTATGTTTTATGAGAAAGCCAAGACTAAATTGGACCATTTTTTATAAGATAACTATTGTAATGTTGCCTTAGATTTATTAAAGCAATTTTGCTAATGCTTCTTTTCAGAAAATATTGATGTTTTCTGATACCTTCTATGCTTACCTTTTAATGAAGAATAGTTTAAGCTAATTGTTCCAGATTTTAGCCACTTAGCCTCTTATGCATTTTTAGGGTATATATAACACTTCCAAAACAGCCATACAGAAATCAATGTACGTGTAGCAGCAATCATCAGAAAGAACAGAAAGCCATTTTAAAGCAAAGGAGGAATGTCACTTGTTCAGGAAATATGAAATATTTCTTAACCAATGGTGGAGATTTTTGTATTTACAAAGAAATGGCACTTTAAAAAATAATTATGCATTCCAAAAACTGTTTATAAGAACATAAACTAGAACTACAGAAATTAGTTTGATATTGTATTAATTCAAATCAAGTGTCTTTTCTTCTTACAAAATATCCAGATAACTAGGGTAATTTAAAGGAACTTTTTTAATTACCTGGGAAATTGCCTCAATCTTCCACCTCAATCTTCTCTGGCACTTTGCAGATTAAATAGTCTTTAAAAAAAAAAATAGAACTATTTTCTCCTATCACTCCTTTTGGGTCACTGTCAGTTCCCTGTGGAGTTGTAAGATTAAAGGTGTCTAGGATGTACAAGGAGATCCCAATTTTTAAATAAATCTGATTTCCAGATGATTTCCTGTTTTAATCAGGTAATTACCATATAAAACCTTCTTGAATTCGGTTTCCCCAAGCCATGGGAAAAAAGAGTCCAGAATAGTTTCCATGGTAACTTCTACAAGTCATCTTTATATTGTTTCAGTAAACTAAGTTTCCCCTTAAACACTATCAGCAAGAGTATTGGTAAAATATATATTTTAGCTCTTATCAATTCTAGGTTAAAATGCTTTAATTTATAAAACCCTTAAAACACTTGCTCCCAACATTTACTTTCTGTTCACTGGGACAGAATAGCAGTCATTTCGAAGCCACAGGCACATCTGTAACTATATAAGCCATATGATTGTATCTATTCTTCAGAAAGTAATATTTGAAGAGTAACAAAAATCATAGTTTATCTGACCTGCATATAAAACCATTCAAGTATACTACATTTATGATATTAAAAATGCATCATTAAAATTTAAAAGCAGGTGCAGTTGCTCAATAAGCTAATGGTATAGTCTGAAGACTCCAGTCAAGATTGTATTGTTGAATTCCCAGTTGGATAAAGGAGAAAGACAAAGAGGGAGGGAATTTGAATGACCTTGTGCCAAGGTGGTAGGGCCCTAAGTTACTGTGCTGTCAGCTGTGGTTGAGCTCCACTCGGAGGATCTTTACTGCACTGCATTCTGAGGGCAGAGAAGGAATGCATTCCTCTTAACAGATGAGCTTGAAATCATTTCGCCTCAGAGCCGAAACCTCTGTGAGTCTCCACAGGCGTGTGAGTGTGAGCGTGTATTTGTATTTATGGGGTGAATTTATGGGCTGTTTGCCTGTGTGCACCAATGACTCGATGCTTGTCAGACAACATGTTGTAGAAAATGGCATAAAGAAATTTAACAAGAAAAAACCTAGTGGAAGAAAATTTAACCTTCATAAGAGTCATGTCAATCTATAAACTATTAAATGATCACCTTTATTACTGGTTGGTTTATTCACCTCACATCATCTTGGGAAGAGCTAGACAAGATTCCTGAAATCTATTAATTAGTTTCCTCTAGCAAATATTAACTTAGCAAAATCCTATTCTTTCATCAAATATTTTAGAATTTTAAGTTGAAATATATAAATCTTCATACTTGTTCCCTGATTAGATAGCTCTAACTTGTAAAATCTCTTTTTAAAAAATATAGTTTAATGGCAAACTTACTTGATTGTTTTCTACAATTCTTTTTAAGTAAATTGTGTGCATCTAAACTTACTAGAGTTAACATTAGTAACAAGAACAACACAACATGATAATAAACATAATTTTCACCTAAAATCTTTTACAGGCGAGATGGCCACAGAGTAGAAATTAAAAAGAGAAAGATAAAAGAAAAACAGTCAGCAAATGCCTTCTCTCTCCTTGGGACATTCTTTTCACAGCAGTGGCTGTGATATAAAATAGCCAATATATCTTTTGGAGTCTTTTGGGATGACACTTTCCTTGACAGAAATATTTTAAATATTTTATGAAAAAATGCTTCCTTTTCCCATCCCTAACATAAATACCATGGTATATAATTCCAATCTGTGAACTAGAAAGAAAAAGATCTACTTACATATTTTTGCATATAGGAGAACCCCTTTGGCTCTTAAAGGCTATCCTCAATTGTTAAAAATAAAGAAACCATATCAAGATATTTGTTAAATTATTATGTTAACCATACTGTCAGAAATGTTATTTCACACTTTTGGGTATATCGGCGTGTGTTTAGGATCCAGAATACTACCATAGTCTTTCAGGAGCAAAAGCCTTAGAAATCTAAGGTCTTTTAACATTATTTAAAGTAAGCCTTCAACTTTTCCAGGTAGCCTAACACTGTTTCCTTGATTTGCTGTTTTAGTTGTTAGTGGTTTAGGAACTCTACCTCTCCCTTCTCATCTGTCATATCTTCTTAATCTTTTTCACATTCTTCTCTTACTTTCTCTCTGTAAGTATTCATTTGCCTTTATAAGCTGATCAATAACCTACTGTGAGATAATTTGCAAGTCTTGTGAAATATCTATCCATGTGTATACTTTTTAATGTAATAGATTTAAGAGATACGCAGCTTGAAAGATAATCTTCAGTAAATGAATTTTATATGAAACATCAGCATTGCTTGCTTTCTTACGCTGGATACCCCAACATCGACCATAACACCATTTTCTCTTCCCCTAACTTTGTATCCACCTGTACATGCATCACAAATAGCAAGATCTTCTCCCATTTATGCTCTCAAAAAAATCATGTAGGTTTCATAAAGTTTGCAATATTTTTGAAAAGACAAATGTACAACTGAATGTGGAAAGTTAGAAAGAGATTGATTGTCTGTTCCAATGACATATTCTTACTGGTTATTGTACTTTGTTAGGAGGGATTAAGTTCTCAAAGACTCATAATAATTGGTGACTACTAATCTCACCCACATAGGCAGATTATTTAACCAAGATAAAATAAGATTTTCACAAAAGGAGGATGGGCTGAAGGAACTAAGCATCCATCCATTCACCTAACTTTATTTGTTTAATAAACTCTCATTTCGCATTTCCTACGTGCTTGGTACTACAAGGTACTTATTGTCACATGTAATCCCAGCAGGTAACAGAACCTGGAAATTCTCAGCTGGGATTTTGAAGTAAATTTTTAAAAGGGACTATTTACAGAGGTGTTGGCCAAGGTAAGAGAAACCAAGAATGGATTTTTAAGGTCTCCGAGATTGGAAACAGTGGGAATTCAGAAAACCATTAATCTCACCATTAGGCTTGGAAGAACAAGAGGAAAAAAATAGTATAACCGGGGTCTGGTTAGAACTGTAGCCATGAGCGCATGAGGAAGGAGTACCTCCACCCTGCTGTTGTGGCCTACAGCCCCAGCAGCAAGGAAGCTGGGAAGCACTGCAACTTCCTCTTCCTGGAAACCGTCCTCTTCCTGGAAGCACCTCTGCTTCCCATCAGCTGGACTCAAGGGGAGCCGAAGAGAAGGGAGCCCAGGTGATACAGTCCAGAGCGGTCAGCCTTTAGGGGCAAAAAGGCAGAGAATGGAGGGAGGAAGTTGGCAACTAAGACTAGCCAGCATGGTGCTGAAGATAGGACATGAATAATAAAAGGGCCTCACAGATTAACCAGGTAGGTGGGTATGTAAATAAATATAAGCAAATAATTTCAACACTATGTGAAAGTGCTCTACTGGAAGAAATTTCTTCATAGTGATGCAAAGCAGGCAGGAATTCATTTCCATTGGTTGAGTCCATGTAAGCTTTACAGTGAATCAGAGCAATGAGAACTTGGGGCACACTGATCTGAGTTCTTTTAACAGGCACAGCAGGTGAATGAGCTGCAGTGTTCTATCATGAGGGTGAAATCACAAATAGCCAAATTGAACGATGAAAAAATAATGTAGACCAATATAAAAGCCGACACTCTAAACCCTTGAAAAGTGCATCTTTATTCCTTCATTCAAAAGTATTTAAACATTTCTATATGCCAGGAACTGTGCTACATTTTTACAATGCTTAAAATCTAGTTAAAGATATCAGGAGATTGAAGATGTGAAAGATGCTTTGGGAGCATATAGTAGTGACACTGCATCTATTATTCAGGTATCAGAGATGCCATCTGTCAAGAAGTGATGATAAGTTGAGACACAAAGGATAACTAGAAATTATTCGGTTAGAGAAGGAGGGAAGGATTTCCAGGGAGAAGCATCTGAGAAGATACAGAGGTGAGAGAGATCACCGTGTGTTCAGAAAACTGAAAGGAGTTCAGTTTGAAGGAACATTGGGCATCCCTAACAAGTGGGCACATTTTTTGAGCACTTAATATGTGCCAGGTACTTCTCCTGATTTGTCTATTGCTTTTTAAAACAATGCCCTGAGGGGGTCCTACTCTTGTTTGCATTTTGCAGTGGAGGAAACTGAAGAACCGAGAGGTTGAACCACACCTATAGTAAGACTCCTGGAAGTAACATGATCAATTTTGAATCTTAGAAAAATTCCCCTAACAGCAAGAGAGGGAGTGGATCACAGGAGTGTAAGACTGGATGCTGGGAGGCAAATTAGAAGATAATTGGATTAGAGCAGACAATATTTGGCGAGGACTTAAGCTAAGGCAGTGTGGCTTATGCAATGTAGAGAAAAGCGATGTGAGACATATCACAAAGATAGAGAACCACAGGATATAGTCGTGTAAGAAGAAGAGGACGCGGAAAACTAGAACTCAGGGGACAGCCTGAGTCTCTGGCTTGGTTAACAGAGAGCAAAACAATATCATTAACAGTACATAAAATAAAGAAGGAACAAGTTTGTAAGGAAAGAAAATTGGGTCCCTTTAGAACTTGACAGGGGGCACTTGTGGGAGATGAAGTTTAAAATGTCCAGGAACAGGGGGATAAATGTAAGAATAAGCAGCAGGAAAGCGAGGCTGAAGCTCCAGATGAGGAAGTTACGGGCAGAGGGGAAGCTCTTGTTTGAGGAGAGACGATGAGATCCCTGAAGGAGAGTGTATCACATCACAAGTCAAGAGAATCGAGGATAGAAGCCTGGAGAACACCAGCATTCAACAAGTAGACAGAGGAAGCAAGACAAAAAGCAAGACAGAAAAGTGATGATCAGAGACAGGAGGAGAGGCAGGAGGAATTATTCTTACTGATGCTAGGCAAGAACAGAGTTTCAAATAAGGATGAAGAGACATCATCAAGTATCATAGATGGGTTCCGAAAAGAATCTTTAAGTTATGAGGATTTGGAAGTCGTTGATAAACTTTAGTTTCCCATATAGGGCCATATTCCACCAATGTAGGGGTAAATCCCTGCTCCTTACCTGTAAAAACAAGTTCCAAAGTCATGGACAAGCTTCAGGGGTCTCCTGAATCTGGTTCTACACCACAGATCAGCAAGAGACACCTAGGCTGAAGGAAATTTATGAAATCATGAGCCAGTAGAGTGTGATCAAGGCAAGGCGATGAAGGGGGGAAGCGGCAATGAGCTTTGCAACTGCTGATCACATTTAACTGAAGATTAATAATCAACCTGCAAACATCGTAGGCCACACAGAGCTGTGCATACCCAGGTTAGAGCGCAAAGCAGATTTGGGGAAAAAGAATTCAGACATTGGTCCTCAGTTGAAGCTGCGGCTCAAATCAAGTTGTAACCCTTTACTCAAAATTCTGCAAAAGCCCAGGTTTAAAAGAGGTTTTCTCACGCAAAGATGAGTACCACCATAGAAGTACGAGCATGGAATTATGCAAAAATAATTCACTTAAAAAAAAAGGAAATTTTTATTACAAATAAAAGTCACAGGGAGATTACATACCAACCAAGACAATGAGCCAGGGAGCAAAAGGACATTTTAAACAACTCTTCTTCTTCATGAGTTGAAAAAGTTAAATAGGCAATGAGTGAGAGTGTTTAACACCTAGATTTTCATCCAGACTCTGTGGGGTCAGCCCTGGTGGTGCAGTTTATATCAGCTGATAAGCTGATTGCTTATCATTTATGTGTTTCAATTTCTTTGTTGGCACAATGAAGAAGACAATAATATCACCTACCACCCCCCCGCCCCCCCCAGGTTGAAAAGAAGGAAATGATTTGATAGAAGTTCACAGGATAGTACTGGGTAAATACTAAGTACAATGTTAAGTGGAAGCACTATTGTTCTTATATGCTTTGAAATGACAAATAAAAATAAAAGTAAAGACTAAAAGATCATATGACAACAAAAAAATGAAAATAAGGTAACAGAATTTAGAAAAGAAATAGTGAAAAAAAGCAAACAAATCATTTCAGAAATTATAAGCTGGCATGGCAAACACATACGTGTTGGAAATACGTAAAATTCTTTTTAGCACTAGAAATTATTTAAAAAAATCAAATAGATGTTTTGAATTTATTCAATGTAAAATGCATTTAAGGTTTGTTCTCATATTATGTATGTGCAGTTATGGAAAAATCATGTGCATCAGATCTTTGTACATTTGTGCGAAGCATTACTTTAAATGCACACTTTGAAGCTTTTCTTTTCGATGTTAATAAGCTCTTTTCCTGAACGTCCGTCAGTAAAATGAAGGAAGAGGAGAGCCAAGTCGTAATCAATCAGTAAAGACACTAAATCATCATATTTTTAGGGCAAAGCTTTCTCCTTTCCATCAATGGCACCTTATTAATATATTTAATTCTAACTTTATCTTTTCAATATAGATTTAGGAAATAAATGAAATTTGTAGTTCTCATCTTAACACAATGTTTCTGGTTACTAAAAGGCATTTCTAAGCTGAAGAAAGCACCTTCTGTCTGGAGGGACATGACTCCCTTGAATGAAATTTGTTTATTATTTTTAAAACATCTTATGTGATATCATGTTTTATTGATAATATCTTATTTTGAGTTTTACTTGAAAGGATTATCTGTTAATTAGTAAAGTGGGATAATAAAAATAGGAAAAATTGTTATTTTTTTGTCTAGTCTATCTCATTCTTTTACATCTGCTTTTTAACATGCATATTTTAATTTTTAGAGCATTGCTTTATTTGTACTTTTTATGACACTGCATAGTCAATCTTAGATTCTTATCTGAGTTTAACTAAGAATTTTAAAAGTCTGTTAAGCTAGTTTCAATTTATTATAAAAATGTGATGCTCCATTTTTTAAGCATTCTTAAAATGTGAATAATAGAGGAGCTGGCCCAGTGGTGCAGCGGTTCAGTGCGCACGTTCCACTTCAGAGGCCCGGAGTTTGCCAGTTCGGATCCCAGGTACGGATGTGGCACTGCTTGGCAAGCCATGCTGTGGTAGGCATCCCACATATAAAGTAGAGGAGGAAGGGCATGGATGTTAGCTCAGGGCCAGTCTTCCTCAGCAAAAAGAGGAGGATTGGCAGCAGATGTTAGCTCAGGGCTAACCTTCCTCAAAAAAAACCAAAATGTGAATAATAGAAAACCATATATAACAAAAATATGCCAATTTTGCAAATAGACCATAACTGTTCTTTTTCAATAACGTGACATACTCTGCTTCTTAATGTGTGCGCACGTGCACTTGAAATTTTAAAAGAACTGAAACACTGACATGACATTTGTCAAAAATATCTTTGAAAAACTTTGGAGATTTTTTTAGCACCCAGGAGAGAATTCATTGCTTTCCTATAAATCATACTAAGTACCACATAAATTAAGTTAAATGTTACCTGATTTTCAATATAATTAAGAAAAAATAAGGATACTAAACACATAAAACTCCTGAACATCAAGTGAATAGTAAACAGCATTGAGTGTAAATAATGTTTATGGAGTCAATATACTTCGGCTGCAAATGAAGAGAAGTTATATATTTAAACAGGGTCAACCATCAGTGAAGACTTTCTAGAAGAGACGGGTTTGCTGGAGATGTAAATAAAAGACAAGGAAGACATTCCTGGATTCTTTTTTCTTTCTAAGTAGTATTTGAATCAATGTGAGGAGGTGGGACCACCCAGGCAGAGTGTGAATTGAGGGCAAATTGGGAAGTGTCAATGGGGAGGCAAAAGGGGCCATGAAACAATCAGGAGAGAGACATGTTTTAGAAAGGGACATCGGAGACACCAAAGAAACTAAGGAGGAGTAACTAGTGAAACGGGGCAAAATTTAAGAGAAAGCAGTATCTTGGAAGAAAAATACTGGGACACAAAAGCATTGGAGTAAAGGAAAAACAGATATTTGAAAAGGAGCAAGTGTTTAACCTATCAATGCTCCAGAAAGGTCAAGGCTAGAAATGTGCCTACTGTTGAATAATGTGGAGGACACTGTTGATCTTTCCCAGAAGAAACAGCAGTTGGTGGTATTAGAAGCCATATTTCAGGGTGATCAGCATTGATTTATTGGTGAGTAAAGTGGGGAAATAGAGACAGCTATTATAGACTACTCTCCCTAGAAATTTGGCTCTGAATGGAAGGGGATAATTAGGTTTGGGAATAGGTCATGTAATCTTGGAATAAACACAGGGTCACAATAATGGTAATAACATCAAAGTCTTTTCAACATTTTAAGAAGTCCCTGAGAATGCGTCATTTGCAATCAAAACCCTAGCCCCTCTCTCGCTTCATGCGTGTGTTAGCACAGTTCTCTGAGCTTTGGTGGCACCTGTTTTCTCTCCTACTTTGGCTGCTTTTGCTATTGCTGCTGTGTGACATCACTAGTTTCTTTTCTTTTAAATGGATTACATAACTTAGGTCACTGAGTCCTCTCCCTCCTCCCTTCTGATATCTGTCATCGTCTTCCATGTCTTTAATATCTGCTTTAACAGCATCTCTCCTAAGTGGGAAACCATCTTTTACCCTGTATTTTTCTGTCTCTATTGCACGCACAGAGTAGCTAGGATTTTTTCCTGACAGTGTTATATTGTTTTTAACATCTTCTCTTCTCAGACTTTGAGCACAAGATGTTGGAGTAAATAATAGAGACACAAAACTGTCTGAGCAGCACATGCTCAATCTGTATGGAGCAGAGACATTTGGGTAAACAAATTAGAAGTAATCCCATGGCCTTCTCCTTCGGAGAAGAGGATGAGAAGCAGATTGGAAATGGCTGGGGTAGATGGATTGGGAACACCTAGGCATTTCTTGGATTTTGTTTTAAAAAGTACATGCTGAGGGGCTGGCCCCGTGGCCGAGTGGTTAAGTTCGTGCGCTCCGCTGAAGGCGGCCCAGTGTTTCGACGGTTCGAATCCTGGGCGCGGACATGGCACTGCTCGTCAGACCACGCTGAGGCAGCGTCCCACATGCCACAACTAGAGGAATCCACAACGAAGAATACACAACTATGTACCGGGGGGCTTTGGGGAGAAAAAGGAAAAAATAAAATCTTTAAAAAAAAAAAAAAGTACATGCTGAGTGTCTATTGCTTTGGGAGGTGAATTGGGAAGATTTTCTCAATAAATCCTTGCATCACCTAACACACTGTAGTGAGTAGGAGCTCAACAAATGTTTGGACACTAATTTACCCTAAAAGACCCAAATGTTATATTGACTAGATGAGTAAATTAAAGTACAATATTTAAATATCCAGCCAATAAAATTACACCAAGTAAACCAAAGTTTACAAGTCCCAAACACTTCAGAAGAATTTCAGGATCACTGTTTGATAGGCAAAGACAATCTTAGTTCATTCTCATTAAAATCCCAAAATCAAATCTTGTTAGTTTTTTTAATCAACATGAAATTAAATGTTTACTTTTCAAAATTTGTTGTCATTATTCACTAAGGAAAATTAACTGTTCATCATTTATCATTAGTGGCCCATTTATGTAATGTGACTTGTTGACATGTTTTGTTTCTCATCTTTGAAAAATTAACAATGAATAAGATTTCTCTCAAGCACCAGACTTTTATATTTATATGTGAAATAGTCCACAGAATCTATTTTATGCTAAATCTTAAATGAACATTACTTAGCACTTTCTTCCTAAAACCTTTTTATACTGTTATAAAATTATTATCCAGATGATTTATTCTTTGCTGATTAAAAATGAAGACGGCCATAAGTTTATTAATTGTTAGATTTATATCTGCAACCTGAAAGTGAGTGAATCAAATGTAAATTCCATGTCATATATAAATGTACAATAGATTTATATAATCTAAAAAATTTACCAGGAAAATTTAATGGTATGCACTAAAAATTATTTTGTGGCACACATAGTATAAAATTTGCATTGTAAACCAAGGTACTGTCTGCAACTCACATATGCACAGGAAAATGCTTGCAGGCTCCAAGCCACTCTGATCACATAAAGAACTCTACAGTATGGAGAAGGCATTTCCTCAGATGGAAACTGTTCATTTTAAACCACAAAACCAAACCAAATCCCATCACACACAAGACCTAAAAATCTAGAATCCCTAATGTTCACCAACGTTAGCATCTTGTGCTGAATTCAAATCCTACAAGGATACATACTACTCTGGATTAGACAACGTGGTGGTCAGTCTAATATCATTATTAGATATCACATGAGGTCCACTGTTCTCAAAATTTTACTTGTAATTTTCACACTTCCCCTGTCCTTGCATTAGTTTTGGTCATGTTTACTTTAGGAGTAGACAGCAGTGATAATTACTTATTTCAGATGATACCTAGCTTTTTTAATGAAAATTAAAATATTGTGATTATAAGACTTTCAGTCAAAATCAAGATCTATCTGCTAAGAGACACTGAAATGTTGCTGTATAACTTCGCAGTCATCCAGCCAAAGGGCAGTTTGGTTTCATAGATAACGATGCTAAAGATCGTTTTTAATTTTCCTATTATTAGTATAACTTTATATTTAGAAGAGTTAGTGAATAAAATAATTATCCATCTTGAGTGCAGAGCTTGTCTTCCTAACTGTCCTACATAAAATCTCTATACAGAAAAAAAAATTGAAGCTTTGTAGAACAAATGAATTAATTGTGAAACTAATTGGGCCATGTTTCTACTTTTAAAATTCAAGTTACATTTTAGTGAGTCTATGAAAACTTTTACCAAAGCAATCCATAATCAGGCTAAAATACTACTAAAATTGGCTCACTAGGTTTTTGGGGAAATATTTTCTATATCTTACCAAGGATGATTAACATATATTATAAAGAGAAATCAAGATAAATTATTAATAAAATACTGGTGAAATTTTTATATGATTTTATATAGATTAGAAATATCACCACTTTGCTAATGATGCAAATGCTTTTTATATTAACTTTTATATTGGAAGGCTCAATTTCCAGAGATTTCACATTAAGAAATTATTTCACTTCCTACAGATACTAAATCCATAACAAAAGCATAAGAAAGTACGCTTTGTGTCCAAATGGGATGATATTCAATTCATCACTTTTTTGGCTGGTTTTTTAATCCTGCTTTACGATTCGCATCACAGCACTGGAGGAGTTAAGTGAGCCACTGTAAAGGAATTTTGCGACACTGTAAACTAGTTTTACAAGTTCGTTTCTTAAGAATGAATCAAAGTGTTATTCTTGTGCCCTTTAATTAAGTAAATACAGCACAGTTGTTTTGTAGTGAACTTCATAATACTGAGAATTAGAATGCTTACCCTAGGTATAAAGATCAAGGTTATGGCATACAAAGAACCAGAGCTTTTACGAAGAAATGAAGGAAGAGAAAGAGGAAAGATGGGAAGAAGAACTTACTTCTTGCCAAAATATCTTTTTTCTTATATGGCTACATATGGTATTTTAATTTTCCTCCCTCAGATTTTTTCTCTCACGCGATTTTTATAGGACATATCCTCAAAACAGCACCTTCCTAACAATTTCCTCCATTATCACGTGCCTTAAAAATGTGATGTCTGGAATACTGTAACGCTCCCAGATACACAAATACAGGAAATAAATAACTCACTATATTCACATAGTTAGAGTGCAATAATTCATAAATATTTATTGGGAGGGTAAATAAAGCTATGAAATGAGAGTGTGGCTTTGACATTGAACTCAATGGAAGTTGGGTCTGGCATCAGTATTTAATTGCTGGGTGGCTGCTACCAACTTCATGGTTCTCACTACTGCTGTATGGCAGCATCTCTACCGTCTTGATTTAATTCCTGTTTTAAGTACAGTATAAAGTCTGACTCTAAGTAATCATGTGCTGAATATATTAATGTATAAATATACCCCAAAATTATAATCTAAGTAAGAAAACAATAGGTGCCACAACAGATACAACTAAAATTGTATGATCGATGTTTCCAAATAGAAGAATCAGAGATTTCCAAGAGGTAATGGCATTTCACAGTTGATAGGACTGGATCATGAGGACACTGAATAGGAGTCCAGCTGCTTTCTTAGGCAAATTAATGCCACTTATTAGAATGCTGTGTTCCTTTCTACTTTCCTGTTACTTTATGAAGTGTGCAAACTCAAGGAACAGGAATACTGGACAAGTGAAATGAGGCAGGAGAGGAGAGAGGTCCAATATGAAGATGAACTTCTGGTCAGCTTAAACTGAAGAATTGCTCAATCTTGCAGGAACTTCCTCTGAGAACTAAATAGACTACAAATCAGGCCAGTTGTGTCTAAAGGAAGAAATAGGAAAAAGTAATCAACTTTTTCCCATGAGTCGAAGATATGTCCAAGGCTCATTAGTTCTCTTGAACATCCAAGTTTGGTTTGCAATCCTGAGCAGGACAAGCAATATCCTTCACCCCTACATAAACTGGGAAGCCCCAGAGCACCACATGAGGGATGTGCTTCCCCTACTTTGGAAATCATGCATGAGGTGTTGTGTTGAGATGGTGTAGCCATGAGGTTGATGCAGCCAGAATTGTTGCGTGGAGTGAGAGAGTCACCCTGGCTCTCATCTGAACTTTTCATGAGACGGATATTAAATTTGGGACATTCTGCTGCTGAGATTTAGGGGTTGTTTGCTATTGCAGCATAGCCTGACTTATCCTGACTAATGTAGAAATTGCACATGGAGCAGAGTGTTCCATTAACAAAAGAATTAAAATATGTGGCATTGCCCTAGCAATGAGGCCAGGGCAGTAAGGGAACAGATATTGGAATTTGGAAAGATGGTAATCCATATTTTGCAGAAACAAAATATTTGATAAAACCATTGTGTGCTCTGATCTGTGAAGTAGCACATGCATTTAATGAATTTGTAGCAACAGGGGAAGAGTTGGAGACCAGACTATTAGAAGTGTGCTTTTTATGCAAATGGCTGCCTTTGGAGTAATACGTATTAGAAGAAGGGTTCTTTCAGGAAAGAAACATCTATCAAAGCAGAAATGAAGGATAATCAAGAGATTCCAAAAATTGAGAAACTTATAATTTTAGAATTGGTGATTTATTTGAGAACAAAAATAGAAGGTTTTGCACAAAAAAACCTAATTAAAATCTGATTTGCGACAAAGATCAGACTAAGAAAATGGCTTTCACACCTACTACTATAACCCTTGACAGTTTAAATTGGCTCAAGGACAAGATCAGGTTAAGGTGTAAATTTCACTCAGAAGCTGGACTACTTCAGAGGAGCCTCTTTCAAATTGAGAGAGAAGTACAGAAGTGAGAGCAGAGAAATAAAACATGTCTGTGAACTACTTAAAGGAGAAATATCTGTGCATGTGGATATTGGCATATGGAACTAATTAGAATCAATTTTTTGAGAGAGTTATACTGCCAAAGAAACTCGGAGCCTGCACTAAAAATTCCTGTGGCTGTTAGAGATTTAGATGACTCCCGAACCTCCAACTTTTCTTGAACAGGAAGATGCCTGAGAAATCTGTTGAGCTATCAGGTAGAGCATGTTCCTCAATACCATTTCTGATGTGGTCCAAGAGGATAATAGAAAAGGAAGAACCTCCCACAAGGTGGAGCCAGGAGCCACAGAAAATTGGACAAGGCAGGTCGTCCCAAGAGAGTAGAATTGTGTCTCAATCTGCCCAAAGGTTTTTCGTATTCGCTGTAGACCAGAGACTGCTGTTTGTCTCCCATTCTTTACTTGTCCAAGCTGAAGGGTTTGCTACAGTTTTCCAGCCCCGTTTCATTGGATATTGTGTAAATGTGAGGGGGAGGCAGGCAAATAGTCATGTTGGTCCCCTCAGAAATATGTCACCCAGAGATCCCAGACTTCAATCTTGACAGCGTGACTAGATGGAGTTTGCAGGATGGAATGCTAAGTGAGAATTTAAACACGACAGATCAGCTCAAGAGCAGCTCCATAGCAGCACAGCCCTGGCCACTCCATGTCTGAAGCTTTCTAAGGTCACCAATGCCCTTCTACTTCCTAAATCTGATAAACTGTCTCTATGGCATCGTTCCAAAAAAATGTGTTCATTTCCTCTGGTGAGCTAAGTTCCCTTCTAGACAGTGTAGATGGCAAAAATAAAATAAAAATAGCCAAAGTCTCCAGTTTGCTGGAAGTAACATCCTTACGGGGGAGAGAGAACCTAAGGAATTTTTTAAATTTGTATAATAATAAAATTTGTAAAAATAATACACCTAAACATACACATGTATGGATGGATGAATGCAAGTATATAGAAGAATCATTAAGTACTGTGAAGACAAATTAAGTAGGACAGGAGGACAGGAGCAATAAGGGGGTCAGGGAAAGACTGTTTGAGGCTACGGTTTATCACCTTTAACACGTCATTGACATTTGAAGTTTATGACATTACACTTTCCTGTTGCTTTTACTTTTTTATGGAGATTCTTCTCGAGGGTCTCCACCTCTTCCTTTTTCCTTAGCACTGTCTGCCTCTGAAATATTGGTGAGCATTGGTGTTCTTGGCTTGTCTCCTTTTCTCTCTCCACCTGCCCTCTCTGAGCAATTGCATCATTCCTTCACTCATTCATTCATTTCACATATATTTTTGAACTGCTACCATATGCCAGGCACTGTACTAGTGTCTGGGAAAGCAACATTTGCTCTTATGATGTCTACAACAGAGTAGGAGATGTAGTTATTAAATAAATGATTATGCAAATGATTATTTAATTACAGTTGTCATAAATGGAGAAAAGGAAAAGTTCCGGCTGCTCTGAGAGTGTGCTAAGGACATCTGAAGAAGACAAGGTAGTGGGAGAGCTTTATAGACAGAGGGGAAAGTCTGTGCAAAGACCCTGTGGCAGAGAGGAGCCACTTCTGCACCAACCCTTTGAAGGTAAGGATGCCTCTAATTCCTGTTAATATCTCCAGCACTGGTACAGCATTTGGAGCACAGCAAACACCCAACAAATTTTTCTTAAGCAAATATCTTAAATAATTAGTGATAAGGAAAAATAAAGCCAGTGAGAAAACAATTGAAATAATTGAGAAATTACCAAGGATTATAAACAGTAAAATTTACATAACATAACTTGCTAATGAGATTCTATTAATTCTTTTTTCAGGGGCAAAATATATTTAAAGATGAGTGTTAACTTTATGAGTAACCCATGTGTTATATAGAACTAAACTAATTCTCAAATTCAAATTCAATTCTCATGGCTTATAAAAGAAATTATTTTTTCTTGCTATCTGAAGTGAATGTATGTTAAAAAAGAAATATGAGGTGGGTTTACTTATGTAGTACTTCTATTATAAAGTTGGGATTTACAGCCTACATTAATTACAGAAGCTATAAAACAATGGTTCTGTGCTCTGGTTTTAAAATTCACTTTCACTCCATAGAGCACAATGGTTTTTCATTCCTATTTTTTGAGAAAGCCACAGGAAGAAAGAATGAATTTGAGAGTTCTTTATTTTCCCAATCTGAGACCTGATTATCATTTTACACTGTTCGATAAAATTTAATTTCAAAATCCTTCTTCCTGTGTTACCTCAGTGAACCCTAACCTGGGAGGAGAATAGTATGTATACATCTTGTTTTATAGCTGAGTGTTTTATAGATTCACATGGGGTTACATGGTTGCCAAAGTCAGTTGATATTATAATTCTATGTTGTAAATATTTCCTCCAATTCTCTACCTCCAGCCATTCTCTCCCCATCCTTACAGATAACTGTCTTCTAGCTCCTACCTCTAGAAAAAGGTCCAAACTCCTTTTCCTGCAACTAATTTTGTTGCTTCAGAAGCTAGAGTGATTATTTTTTGCTACATACCTAAGAATGCTATTCCTCCTCTTAGAAATGTTCAATGGAAGCTGGGAACAATTCAGTCTGTACTGTATTGTAGAGAGACAGGAAGAGGAGTCTGATTGCAGTGAGTTAGGAATGAATGTAAAGAAAACAGAGGCAATGAGATTGAATTTTCTGTAAATTCGGCCAGGAAGGAAAGGAGGGAAAATGGGAAATTGAGGAAAAAAGGGAGCCAAAAGAAAGATGTGCTAATTATTAGAAGGTCTTCGAGGGTCTGAAGGAATGGGAGAGAAGGCATAAATGACGATGTTAGTCTCAGAGAAGAATGGATGGACAGATTGAATATTTATCTATCTCTCATTGAGGAGAGAAAGAAGAGAAGTGGAAGATATTGCAGAAATATTAGAAAATTGAAAAAGGTCAAAATGGGGAAGACTATTTTGGATGACCTTCATCATTCCATTTAACTAGGAGGCAAGATTATCTACAGAAAAAAATTCATGAAACTTATAAACAATCCCTAATATCACATGACCCCTAAAATCAAGCAGGTGTTAAAATTCCGCTGCTTTTATTTTATAAACTGGACAAAATGCTTTGTTATTTTGCTGAGACCAATACCTAACAACTTCTTCAGACATCTTTCCCAGTAAACCTAAGTGATAATGAGCGCAAACTATAAATATAATACAATTAGAGATGAATCACATACCCATGCCATTTCCATAGAAAAATAATCATTGCAGAAGCCAAGATTATGGTTAAAGAGAGTTGAATCTAAGTTGAAACTCTGCCCAGATCAAATGTGGGACACTCATAAAGTCATTTAAAATAATTTTTAATGATAATACTAATAGTTAACATGTTTTTAAATCTCATGTTAGAATAACGTACTTCCTTTGAAAAAGTAAAATTATTAACATTTATGTAATGCAAAAAAAACTTAACAACAAAGTCTGAATGGTAATGATGATAGGTGGTAATAATATCATTTAAATTAGCATAAATCATTGGGAAAATCTGATTATAAAAAGGCGAAGCAGTTTAGCACATGGTCATATTTCACATCATAAATGTGAAATATTATAATTCTATTGTCTATTCCTTTTATGAAAAGTTAGCTCCTTCAGGAATGTCTTAATGAATAATAAAACTGACTTGATTTTTCCCACTGCAGTCAACTTTTCTGTCATGTTATTAATGATTAATAATGACTGTATGCTCAATCGTTTTTTCTTCCCCAGATAAAAGCAGTATTCTAACACAAGATTTTTACTTTTTTAGTTGTGTAAGGGGTAAAAAGATACTCTGAACATCCAGAACAGCTGAAAAAGAAAGAAAAAATGTCAATCAATATCTCCATTCTACTCAAAATAGTTATAATACCTAGGCTTCAGTAAGTTATTTTATCACATTCTAGAAAAGATGGCATATTTTTTGCATGTATTACATTTTCATTGGTATTTTTACATTAGAATACAATGGATTTGAACTTAGAGCTAGACTTTTTTAAATAAGAAAGTACAGTACCAATTCAAGAATATCTTAGCTGAATAAAAAATGACAATCCATATTTTTTTAAACTGTAGGAGTTCATGCTTGTATAAATGTTTCTCTACATTTACGAAAACAGCATCCTTTGACAAAGGTCTAAAAATGCCTGTGAAAGCCAAACATAATAACATTGTTATTCTGCTACTTATTAACAGAGCAACGCATCCTATAACAATTAGACATGAATATTGCAAACTGAATTTAGTATTAAGCTGTCTTTGAAATGCCACTTTGTAGCAGGTTTTCAAATGCTTAAAGCACAGCAGGAGATTAACTCCGTCTTCAAATATTAAATCAAAACCTTTTTTTAACCTGATAAATCTTACTGAAAGCAAGGGCTCCTTTTCAAGAGAAAATTATTCAACTATAGAAGAGAAAACTAAACCTCCCAACTATTGTTGGCACAAGGTCTGTTTCCACAATGAAATACAAAGATAGAAAAATTAGATAGATAGATAAATAGATAGACAGATAGACAGATAGACAGACACAGATAGATAGATGGATAGATGCAACAATGACCACACTTCTGAATTGGCTTCAATGAACATGTGTTTGCATGCACTCTTTTATGATCACAGCACAATTTTTAAGTGTGATAATGATAAGTAAATGATAAGTAGTACTTTACATATAACCTCCCAGCTACATAAGCTCATTGAAGGTCTTGTATTTCTTTGTATTCATCAAGGTTGCCCAACATTTACTGGTTTGATAGTTCTTCATAAGATGTTACAAATATATCTATGCTCAATATAAAGATACCTACAAAGTAATTTTCTAACTACTTACCTACTTACTTATCTCCTGTCTATCCATCCATGTAGTTAACTAATTACTGCCTACCTACCTATCACAAATCTTCCCTTCTTTGCAAAGTGGAATTTCAGTCATGGTGACAGTATCCAATTCTCAAATTCATCACGTGAACTCTAAGGGTCAGCCGTCAATCATATTGCACATTGTCCTATTAATGCTGACTGGCAGCCTACTGTGGGTAGCGCCAGTGTTCCACGTTAGTTAACTCCCTGTGGAACTGGAATTCTCTTCCTGAACTGCTTCCACAGAACCAACCACCAGGAAGCTTGGAATAACTATTTCCCTTGCATAAAAGAAAAATGCAATAAAAATCCAGAATAAACACAGTGCCAAATATTGCTACATGGCTCACATCAAGAGTCATACCTAAGTCATTTGAGTTTAGGGAGAATTGCTGGTATAATGTTGCTCACCATCTAAATGACATTGTTTTTCTTTTCACTGGTTTTGCTAATCCTTACCTTTAATTTTTCTAGCAGAGAAACGCCAAGTGTGGGCCAACTAAAGAATTTATTTTTAAGTAGATGTTTATTTCTAAGAATTTATAATGAGATGATCAGTTTTATTTCTTAAAGCCAAACAGCTCAGTGATAGATAGTAACAACTCACCTCTAACTTATCAAATATAGAGGGCAGATTCACTCTCCACACACGGTTATTTGCTTTCTCTATTTTATGAGCATTGCCACTCTCTTTAAAATTGAGTCTATAAATAATATATAAGTGGAAATCTATCAGATGTTGCTTGTTTACTTGTATAATACTAATAATTCAGGATTTATATCTTGTATTTTAGCTGAGAGAATCTGATTAAATCATAGACCTACTGAATATAATTTTTCAATTCAATAAATTTGGCTAAAAAATTAAAGTTATGGAGACTGAACAGATTTACTGGTTGAAATAAAATGTCATAGTGGAAATGTGGAAGTGGTTTCAGAGAATGATAAACATGATTCCCAATCCTAGCAAAACCCATTAATGACCGTATGAGTCAGTTCCTTCACCTTCAAGAGACCCCAGTTTCCTTATCTCTAAAACTAGGGTACCAGTCAAACTTGATAATATGTTAACAGAATATGGAGTGGGATTTTTCACTTGTCCTGGATTTGGCCATTCCTGCCGAAAGCTCAGATGGGTAAGGCATTCAAAAGTCTACTTTCTTGACAAATCCACTAATGCTAACTAAGGAAGAGGCAGGACAGTTTCTGCCACAACCAGCAGCCTTCCAACCCCCCTTCTCTGCCTATATAAGAGCAGACTGGGGAGGAGGAGTTAGTCATATTTTGCATTGTAAAAAGTACAGTATTTGAGGTCAGAAGCTTTTATTCACCTTCTGGGGGAGAAGGGTGGGATGACCTCATTCTCCACCAAGTCACATGGGGGAGGACTTCAAGGAAATGGCTCACAGAGACCAGAGCTTTCTACAATAATGGGAGCTCTTTGTCCGATGTCACTAAGCTGACAAATCTGCTGATGCACTCCGGGGCTGCAATCGCTACAGACCTGGGGAGAGCTTGATGATGTCCCTCCAAATTTGGAGGGTATAACAATCACAGAAACTGGTGTCTGCTTAGTATCTGGATGTAAAAAAAAAATCAGGCCATGAAGTGAAAGGCACTGTAATGTAGCATGTGTGGGAAGAAAACCAGGCCCACTTCTACCCCATCTCAGTACTCTCAGAAAGCATAAAAAGAGAATTCCTTCGTTTCTCTTTCTCTACCTAAAAGGGCATGGAGAGCAGAAGAGGAGGGCAGGGTTATAAGGCTGCTCAGGAGGCTCCTAGTCCAGGTACAGCGACTGCCTACTCGTGTGGGGTGGGGTTCAGTCTTCTGAGGGCAAAAGGATAGACCTTCACGTGGGAGTGGGGAGGCTCAGCTGAACGCCACCCAAGAAAACAATGGGCTGTATCAGCAGAAGCTACCAGAAGAAATGAGAGGTATTCATATAAATAAAACCATAGGATTTAACAAAAACCATTCAAAACCTTCACTTGATTAGCAGTAATACATTGCATAATGTTAAGTGATAAGGACAGGAAATTGAGAGGAAAGAATAGTGTAGGGGGACCACCACTGAGGTTAGTCTAGGAACTTCCTGGTGGACACTCTTACTCCAACCTATATGACATCCATATGCCAGGCAAATCTATCTTAAATGTGCACGTGTTATGTGCATGTAATTTGACTATTCAGAGAACTAGATATCACTAGTGCCTCAATTCCACAAAAAAATTGTATGCTATTATTACTATTACTATTATTACTATTTGATGCTTACTATAAACCTAGCATTTTGCTAACTTTTTTTTTTCACTTACATTACTCATTCCATTTTTTTTTTTTTACCATCCCTATTTTTAAAGATAAGAAAAGTAACACTTGGGGAAGATAAGAAAGTTGTCCAAGATTACAGAGTCACTAAGTGTAGACCCAGGAACCAAACTCAATTTGACTCAAAAAATTCATGCCCTTAACCAATGTGTGTCCTGCCTCCCAATTTCTTTTCCTTAATCTCCAAAATAAATCCTCCTCAGAATCAGGCCAGCTTTGTCACGTGATGATCATCTCATTTTCGTTCATGCTGTTCCTTCTACTTAAAATGTCATTTCCTCTTCTCCTATACTGCACAAATCTTAGCCATTACTCAAAGGTCATCTTAAGACCCATTGGTCTTTTAAGAGGGTACAGGCAGTGCTCCTCATCTGGGAGTTTTGCACCCGTGGATTTAACCAATCATGGATCATATGGTTGGTTGAATTCACGGACGTGGAACCCAGGGAGGCAAAGGGCCAGCGGTACATAAAGCACAAAAATTATTTGTAGAGAATGAGGTGATGTATATTCACACACATAAATATATTTGGAGAATATATTTGATTCTATAAAAATAAAACATTTTTAATGTTTACTTTCACGTTATTACATTTTTCCATCATCCTAAGTCCTTTTCCTATTTCACCATTTTGTTCTGTGTATTTTCGAAATTTCTGATGTTTGCTAACAGGTTTCTGATTAACTGGCTTTATGGATGTATTCTTCTGTTTGGAGGAAGTTTCTTTTATAGGTTCTCCATTATTCAGAAAATTTTATAGACAAGGTTATAATTTATGGAACAGAGGATCATTCTGGAACAAGAGACCAAATAGATTTTTAACTACTTAATTAAAACAATCCATAAATAAAACAAAATACAATGCCAAGATAACCTTTGTAGTTAAGTTTCTAACAATTACTTTTCTCCCTGTAGTGGCAGTGATGTAATGTAAAGGAAATACTCCCCTTGTTTCTCTTTTTTGGAATTCTTTCCTCATGAATATGACTTATTATCCAAAGTTCCCAAATATGATTAAGTATATGTGTCATTGACTTTATTTCTTTTTTTTTTTAAAGATTTTACTTTTCCTTTTTCTCCCCAAAGGTCCCTGGTACATAGTTGTACATTTTTAGTTGTGGGTCCTTCTAGTTGTGGCATGTGGGATACCATCTCAGCATGGCTTGATGAGCAGTGCCATTTCTGCACCCAGGATCCAAACTGGTGAAACCCTGGGCCGCCACAGCAGAGCCCGCGAACTTAACCACTCGGCCATGGGGCCAGCCCCTGACTTTATTTTTATTTTATTTTTATTTTTTTCCTTTTTCTCCCCAAAGCCCCCTGGTACATAGCTGTATATTCTTCGTTGTGGGTCCTTGTAGTTGTGGTATGTGGGATGCTGCCTCAGCGTGGTTTGATGAGCAGTGAGATTCAAACCAACGAAACACTGGGCCGCCTGCAGCAGAGCACACGAACTTAACCACTCGGTCACGGGGCCAGCCCCCTCCTGACTTTATTTTTTAATATGTGTTTATTTTTCCTCTATTCTTAAAACAGACACAGCAATCAATGGTGGTAAACTCAGGAGTTAAAACAACTGTATTCAAAGTCCTGCCACATCCCTGTTGAACATTACGCACCGTGATCTCTAGCCAATTTCTCTTGTTTTTCTCATCTTAAAAACAGAGTTAATCTGGACTCAGCCCCATGGCCAAGTGGTTGAAGTTCTGCATGCTCTGCTTTGGTGGCCCAGGTTCACGAGTTCGGATCCCAGCCACAGACCTACTCCACTCACCAACCATGCTGTGGCAGTGTCCAATATACAAAAAAAATAGAGGAAGATTGGCACAGATGTCATCTCAGGGTTAATCCTCCTCAAGCAAAAAAAGAGGAAGCTTGGCAATGGATGTTAGCTCAGGGTGAATCTTCCTCAGCAAAAACAAAAGAAAAGAAAGTAATCTTACTTTACTTAACTCGTTTAAATTGTTGGGAGGTTTACTGAAGCAACATGAAGTGTCTAATAAATTGTTTAGTTTATGAGTAAGAGCTTACTGTTTATGGAATCCAAAATACTCTAATTTTCAGATATTTTCATCAATTTGCTCATTAAATATATACTTGCATTCATTAATCACCAGTCACTTTATCCTTCAATTCTTAAGCCTTAGATCATTTGAGTCACAACACAGACACGTAGCTCAGCTAACACTTTCTCAGGAGTGCCAATGTGCTAAGCATTGTACAAACACTTCTTATGGACAATCTCATTTAATCATCACAATAATCCTATGAAGCAAAAAATGGCAGAGACTGCTGATAAACACAAAAATCCATCTCCTCTTCTTTCCAAAATGTCTGCTCAAAAAGCTTTATTTTTCAGACTCCCTTGCAGTTAGATATAACCATGTGGTAAAGTTCTTGCAAAGGGACTCTGAGCAGAAGTGATGTATGCAATCTCGGACTTGGGCCTCCGGTTATAGAGCTTTCCTCCTTCACAATATCTTTTACTTTCATTCCCACAGGAACTCAGACATGGTAACTATTTAGCTTCCTCCATACATATGACAGCACCACTCTAGGGACTGGCAGAGTAACCTAATGGAAGAAGTCTAGGTCCCTGAATGGCCACATGGAGTATAGTTACCTTGATGCCTTAGATAATTCACCTCAGAACTGTGTAATAAACTGTATCTTTAAGCCATTGCATTTTGGTATCTTTTTTATTATAATAAGTTACCTTTTCCCTAATAATACAAATAGTATTTTCTCCATTTTGCAGATATAGAAACTGATGCTCATGAATTTATGTAAATTGCCTAAGGTTACAAAGCAGTAAGTGGTTGGCTTAAGACTTGAAATTCAGCTGACTTCTACGCTATTTTCCCTTAGTAGTCATAGTCACTGAGAACGACTACTCAATATTTGATTGTGTCAAGTCCTACACATTTGGGAGTGGTGGTCTTCTTGGTTTTTCTAAATTTTGTGCTTTAGCATTATCTTTGAAGTTTAGACATTTGGAAGAGGTAGGAGAAAAATCTCCAAATAGGGCACATAAAGTGAAAATTTAAAGCAGAATATATTTATTATGATATGAACATTAAAATTTACTTTTAGATAGAGTGCCACTACTGTCAGACAGAAGTTAAAGTGGTGAAGGCAAATTTTATTCAGGAACTATTGCAATAGGCGAAGAGAGCCTCAGTATAGAACTGGGCTCTGTTCCAAACACAACAAGGTAAGTGGAGGTTTATATCCAAGGAGCAGAGTGGGGTCAGTGGGTGGAAAACTACCAAGAGAAAACATCAGAGGTAGTGGGATTCTGGCTAAATGGACTTTGATAGGGTTCTTGCTGAAGGCAGGCTAAAATGATACGATTATCAAGGCATTTGATCCCATATCGAGGGTGGTAAATACCAAGGGTAGAAGGTGAGGAATTTGATTAGATATCGAGGAGAGGGAGGAATTTTTGCTAAACTGACCCAGCAAAATTCTTGCTAGAACTCTACTAAATGGGCCAAGGACAGAAACCGAAGATGAGACCTGGTTAAAAAGTATTCAGAGAAGCCTGACTAAAGTTTGGTTAGGGAGAGGGTATCACTACAAATCAAGTGCTTTACCCATATATTATTAATATCCCCAGTTTATAATAGAAAAAATAAGGCACAAAGAGATTATACATACTGTCATACTTACAGCAAGAGACTGAGAAGACTTTCCAATCAGGTCAATTTGATTCCAAAGCCTATGACTTTTCTACCATGAAAATGTGTCTCTCAAGAACCAAGAAGAAGTAGGCATTTGTATGTGTGTGTGTGTGCGTGTGTGTGCGCTACTAGTATGGATGTTACAAGAAGAGGAATATACTTCCAGTATAGATCCAAAGTTACCTTCATTCACCTTTATTTTCTCTTTTATCTTAGGAAGTCCTCTCAGTCCATGGGCTGGCTTGCATTATAACATGAAGGCAGAAATTATAGGAGAGATCTAAGCCTATAATTATGTATTCTATTCATGAAGTTATATATGTTAACTCTTGTGGCTAGTTGTATAATAAAAAAATTAGAAGATTGAAAATAAACATGGAAATGCATTTTTGCCACTTCTTGAGTAGCAAAATGAATAGATTATAGAGAAAGAGTAGAAGAAATAAAACAAACATCACAAGGTAGAGTTCTAGATAAATATGTGCAGCAATATGAGCTATTTTGTATGACTAGTACATAAATACGTATGTTTCTTTTTCCATAGTTCACGAAACATCTATGGAGCCTCCTTTTCTGGACTCTGTGGGGAATAAAAAGCAAATATAATATATACACCTGAATGGATTGTGTTTACACTACAGTTTAATGAAAGATGATGAAACTCAGGCATGAAACTAACAGGCAACATCCATAAGAGCAAAATAAAATCAGTGCAGCTCTTGATTAGCTGTACATGGAAGTCTTCCTTTTAAGTGCATGTTATTGAAGACAATTTCGTGTGTGTGTATGTGAGGAAGATTGGCCTTGAGCTAATATCCATGCCAATCTTCCTATTTTTTGTGGGATGCTGTGACAGTGTGGCTTGACGAGTGGTGCTAGGGTCACACCCAGGATCTGAACCTGCAAACACCGAGCCACCAAAGCAGAATACGCAAACTTAACCACTACACCACCAAGCCAGCCCCTGTTGAAGGCAATTTTACTAAGAGATTAAGAAAATAAGTCTAGAATCACCCTTTCTGACTTTGAATTCTGGTTCTGGCTCTCCAGAAGACCTTGGCAAGTTATTTAACCTTTCTTAATTTTTTTATTTGTAAAATGAAATCATTCTGAGAATCTAATAAGATAGTATTGATAAAGGACCTAGAACAGTGCCTGGTGCATATTGAACATAATAAATACTACTGGTTGCTGTTATTTATAGCATCACCTACTGTGCTCCATAAAAATCTTTCCTCATATATGGTCTCTCTATACCTTCTAATTCAACTTGGGTGGATATAAAGTCTTATTAACTAAAAACAATCCTATCTCTGGATTTTCTTTTATTATTTAAATTCCTCCCTTTTAAGCAAAGTAATGAGCTCTTGTAAACAATAAGCTTTTCCTCCCTTGAGGTATTATTTTCCATTTTTCTGAAAGGAGATGCTTTCTGTTCTAGTCATTTATGGTATCAGAAAAGACTTCGGAATAAAAAGTTGAAAAATTTCCTGGGCTGTGGTACATACTCTGATTAAATTTACTTTATGATTAGATTTTAAGTGATATGGACTGTTCATTTATAACAACAGGGAAAAATAAAATGCATTCTGTGGATATCACAAAAAGAGAGGCAGTTGGATAGCCTCCTGAACCTGTTAAGCCCTCCAGATCTAATTATCAGTGTACAAGAAGGACAGAGGACAGAGGAACACATCAAATGACACCATAGAGATGCAACTTGCAAAATCCAGAGAGAGGAGACTACAGGATGCATGACCTGATTTCTTCAAAACATAAATTACAAGACAAAAGAAAGACATGGGAGGAGATGTACAGATTAAAATGTACTTAAAACACATGTCAATCATTCATAATGTGTAGACTTTATTTGTATTCTGGTTAAAATAAACATGATACAAAAAAATGACATTTATGAGACAAATAGAAATTGAATAATACCTGGATATTTGATGATAGTAAGGTGTTATTAGATTTTTAAAGGTATGAAAATAGTGTTTATATTAAAGAATTCTTTTATCTTGGAGATATATACTGAAATATATATGGATAGATTTATATGAATGTGGCATTTGCTTAAACAGAGCATGTAGTAAGAGGAAAAATAACTGAGGAATAGATGAAACAAGATTGGCCACGGGTTAATAATTGTGGAAGCTTAGTGAGGAATACATAAGGGTTCATTATAATATTTTGTTTACTTTTGCATGTATTTGAAATTTTTCATAGTAAAAAGATTTTTTTAAAAAAAGAAATAACTTCTGATCTTATAACAACACAATCTAGTAAATATGCAAAAATTAGTGTTTTAAATTTACAAGATTCTCTAGTTTCCTCAATTATAGTTTCAAAACATGTTGGAGACTGAACAATCTAAAACATTTTATGCTGAATTTTTTGTAGGCTACAATTCTAATGTGTCATATTTTTCTGATTTTCTTCCAATATTTCTGGGTGGCGGTCATGGAATGGTGAGGGAAACACCATTTTTCTATGGCTCCCAGGAAGTTATTGATTCATATTTATCAATGGAAACCGTCAATGTACAGTAGAGTTGGGTGCATAACAACGTACATTTAGTGTGTTATTTTTCTACTTTATTGCAACTATATACTCAGCACAGTTGTTGAAAATGCATTCTAAAACCAAAAATAAATCATATGATAATTATTGATAATTTTGAATTATCTTCAAACACTAAAATTTTTGATGGAGAAACAGACTAGAGGTGAGATTTAATAGAACTAATCAAAAAATGTTTTCTGTAAAGGATGGATCTTGCAGCAGACTATGAAAAAACTGTTGTATAAATTAATGGAAAAGAAAAATTGAAGAATGCTGTATCTTGTTTAATTAGACAATAGCATCTGCTACACTTGCTGAATCTGCCTTGGTCTCTGAGCTGCTGATTCTGTGTAATCCCATGATGAGGGTGGCACTTGGATCAGGGGTATTTTAAGCAAAACACAAAGTTTTCTATAAAGTTAACATTAATCATTGTAATTTATGGAATATGTTAACTTTGTTTCTAATCAGTTAAAATTTGAGAGAATTCAGAAGTTTCCTTATTATTCAGACATCTAAATTTTATTTAAAAAACAGATGGAATTAGTTTCTTATTGCTACTCTAACAAATTACCACAAACAGTGGATTAAAACAACACATATGGATTATTTTGTAGTTCGGGAGGTCACATGTCCCAAATGGGTCTCACTGGGCTAAAATTAAGGTGTCAACAAGGCTGTGTTCCTTTCTAGAGCTCTAAGGGAGAATCTGCTTTCTTGCCTTTTCCAGCTTCCAGTGGCTGCCTGTTTTCTTTGGCTCATGGCTCCCTTACATTTTCAAAGCCAGCAATGGCCGATTGAGTCTTGTTCACATAGCATAACTCTTACACTAACTTTTCTGCTTCCCTCTTGCATATTTAAGGACTCTTGTAATTACGTTAGGCCCACCTGGATAATATAGGATAATCTTCCTATCTTAAGGTCACAGCTGATTAGAAGCCTTCATTCCATTGGCGACTTAATTCTTCTTTACCATATCATCCAACATATTCAGAGGTTCCAGCAATAAGGACATGGATGTGGACATCTTCAGGGAGCCATTATTCTGCAACCACGTAGCCCAAGCAAACGCCGTGATTTTTAAGGCTTTTTTCACAGATCCTTCTTTTCCACAAATGATTTACATTGCTGTTTTACTGGTAGGAAAATATGGCAGCTCAAAATTAGTAGTGATGCTGAGTTCTTTCAAGTGACTTAAGTAAAAAGATCTTTAAAAGCCATGTTGAATTCATATCCAAATCCTGAAGAAATGTTTACTGCTGTATTCAAGTGCCACCTCTATAGTTTCAAAACCCTGAACAAAGTACAGTGGACTGAGGAATACCCTTACCTCAGCAACATTTGTTTATGACTTAGGCATAATGTATGATGCAGTTTCTGTGTGATTTATCCAAACATCTAAAAGAAAGACATAATGTTGCCAGAAGCCTATTCTAGAGTGTCAAAGCAGATTCGGGTCTTTGCATCAATGGCTGACAATCCTGGATCTTTTGCTGAAGAGGCTGTCAGAGCTTTTCAGAACTTGCTCTTTTAACAAAATTCACTACGCACAATAAAATGTCTTAAAAGAACTGATGGAGAAATTCCCATTAGTCTTCAAGATAAAAAGACCGAAATTCTACACAACAGCATTCTTTAAAAATATTTTTTTTTCTAAGATAGCTGTATGCAAAATTATCAACTATGCCTTGGATTAACCTATCTTTCGAAAACTATTTTGATACTTGACCTAAGAAGGGTACACCTAGACTCCTGGCCAGTTTCTTGCTTAGACAGTTACAGTTTTCTATAACTCTTTCATGTTTAGATTCAGTAGTCATAATAACGGCTTTCTAAAATGTATTCCTTATGTAGGGGAGGAGGACATTTCCTCTCCCCAAATGGGGGTTCGTCTGGCCGGAGAACGAATTAAATTCACATGAGACAGAATAGCAAGAGAAAATTAAACAAAGCTTTATGAGGAACTATGGCCCGGGGCTTTTCTTCCCGAAGGAAGAAAAGGCACCGAAGAAGTGGGGTGCACAGAGTGGTTATATAACCCCCAAATGGGGTGTTTCACATGTGATTGAAAAGTCCCTTTTACAATAGTCACGAGGCTGCTCTGTCAGCACAGCGCTTGATGGAAACGACAGATAGGTCTGCTGTCCCAGTGAACACCGCAAGGTGGCAGGTGTGTTGCCTCAGGCTGGGAGGGGAGGGGGGTCACAGATGAGCGCCGCAATCGGTTCCCAGCCTAAAGAAAGATGCTTAATCTTTAAGGAGACGCCAATGTTGGGAGGGGGAGGGAAGTCAGTTACAGGAGGTTACCAGAGAAGCACAATAAAATGCAGATTTAAGTCCTTGCCTTTGGTATTGATTAAGAGTTTTTAGAGAGAAGGTCATCGCCTTTCTTCTTCCTGGTACAGAGGGGGAGGCACCTTTACAGATAGAGATTTACCTTACAAATGTAAATGTGTCCTAACGAAGGGCAAGTTCCATTCCTCCTTCCCTGTCCCAGTTTATCAAAAGCAATCAGCCTCAAATAATCCTGATGCCACAGAGACATATCTTGGGGTGGCCATTTCCAGGTCCCCACACTCACATGGGTCTAATGATCCGCTCCTGAAGTACTTGCATTTCCATGGTAAATCCTACAGGTCATTTGATGAAGTACAATATAGAAACACATTATGTGTTTAGCTAAACCTACATTAAACATTCAGGATATGAGTAAGATACAAAGTAGCCTAATGGACATTACTCTAAAATTAGAAGCCTGATTTAACAACAGAAGTCCTCTCCACCATTTAGTCTTGTCAACTGTTTCAGTGCTCCAGTGTCCATGCTGTTTATTTTTCCGGTTTTATTCCAAAGAAATCTATCAGATTCATATTCCAAATATAGTGTTTAATTGTGCATAGTTGTGCTAGTTATTGAATAAAGATAAATTAAGAAAACTATCATTTAATGTAATACATATATTTGAACTAGCTCAAACTTTTGCCTCAATAGTTCTTTCATTAGCACCACAATTCTGTCAGTTCTAGGGTGCAAGACATCATCCATCACCCATCTTCCCATCTCATATTCCCCATATAAAACAGTAATAAAAAATGAGAGTGATCACTGCCATGGATATTCTATATACAAAAGTTGCATATTCTCTCTACTGCTTACAGTATTATTCCCATAGAGGAGGAAAATGAGGACCAAGCAGGTTAAGTGACTTGCTGAAGGCAATATAACTAGTATGTATTGGACTTAAGATTCAAACCTACCAGGTCTATTTTGTTCAAAGTATAAGCCAGTTCCATTGAATCTAATCAGCCAAGTCATGTCAATTGTCTTTCTAAAATTGTCTGTATTGGTTCCTTCCTCTCCAGTCTGATTGCTTTGTTCCCTTGTCCAGACCTTTATCACCTCTTGTTTAGACTCTTGAGATAGCTTCTCAACCAGTTTTCACATTTCCAGTATTTCAACCCTTGAAAGTCAGATTAAACAACTTTGATCATGTCCATCCCCTGCTCAAAAACTTCCAGCGGTGCCACATTGCCTGGAGGTTGGTTTTCCAACAGGCTGATCACAGACCTTTGCCAGATGGATCATAAAACCACATTACCACATTCTTTGCTGGCTTCCTCCTTTCCAATGTTGTGACTCACACATTTGAAATGCACAGGGAGGGCTGCCACACCAGTCACCTACTTGCATTTCAAATGCCCCAGATTAAAGAGAATCTGAATGATTAGAAGCTTTCAGCATGTCCCTCTTCACTGCCACAGCCAGTTCATTTGGGGGAGTTGGCTAGAAACCACACAGACTGAAATACCAAAGACTGCCTGCAAACTTCTAATTCTTCCCTTGATCCTTGTGGTATTCTGACAGAATTTTCCTTTTATCAAAATGTCTGATACTTTCTCAGTTTTTTTCCTGAACAAATACTTAAAATAACAGACTGCCCAATTCAGAAACACATGCTCACAAAATTTCAGAGATGTCAGTCTATAGGGTGCAGTGGCCCCATCTCCCTCTTAGCACATTTCCACTGCTTTCCAACATTCACCTTGACTCTAGCGATCCCTGGTTACTCTCTCACCATCATCCACATGCGTTTATTCTACTACACGTTTGTTTGAAGTATCTCTGCTGTCTAATTTGTCATCTGCATTATTCAGTATTTACCCAAATGTTAAAGAATTTTCTCTGCTTAACTAAAGCTGTAAAATAGAGAACTAACTCCTCCAGTGAGGTGCTGGCCCAAATAACCTCTGTAGTTGAATTCTGGCAACACGAGTTTCTAAGTATGCCCTACTGCAGAGAGATTTCTAGATGATCGTTGTCCAGAATGATCACTCTCTACTGAGAAGAGCTACAGCTCTTCTTGTTCACACTCTCAGCGACTTGGTTCGAGGATTATAGAGTACGAAAAATTTTAGAGATAATCTCATCCAATCCTCTCACTTAACTGACTCATATATTATAGTTCTTTGAGTTGATAGTGCTAGTGTATATGTATGTGTGTGTTTGTGGGTGTGTGTGTTTTATGTCTTAAACTAGATTCCTCCGTTAAGGGAGGAAATGTGTCTTATACATCTTTGTATTTCCTAATGGCAGATATTTAATTATTTAATATATGATATATTGACTGAATGGCAAATTCAAGATAATAAACATTACCAGAATTTACGTAAAGTGTTAAATAAAATTTAAGAAGGAATTGTGGCCACAATGTGGAAATGGCCAAGGACGAAAACTGTGCAGAGAAGTAAATCTCTCATTTCCTCCAAAAAAATCTGGACACAAGAAATGTACAAAAGAAAGCATGTAAAGAAAGAGCTGGAAAACTAAAATTTTTCCATTAGGTTATTTTTTTCTGAGATATAACTTTAAGTAAAATCACAGAATAACATCAAAATAAAACCTCAGCAACAGAGTTTTAGAAAAATTCCAAGTATAGCACAGAACCTGAAAAAACAAAGTTTAAAAACTGAAGTTTCTTTATAAAGGTTGAAATTTTAACAAAGCCACACACTAAAAGTTCTAGAAACCATTATCTATAATTTTCACTAAACTGCTTATTTTAAACAAATAGTTGCTATTCTAAGGTGAATTAATTAGGAACTATATTTGTTTTCTTTGGATGTACAACTGCAATCAAGTCATGCGTGAAGTTTATTAAAGCTTGGTAATCTTTTTTCAACCGTGGTTCAGACTCTATGTTCAATCCAAATACACATCTACCAAAAATATCCTCTTCTACTTTAAGTTTGAAGTCTGTAAACAGGGTGTAATTGTACTTTAATTACTCAAGGGTTTGTTAAAACACTAAAAGTTTGATTTCCAAATTTATTATCTTAGAAAGAAAAAGAAACTGATATTTTAAAGACAGAGAGTTCTTAATATTGAAGGTTAATCAACATGTAACTATGCACCTTCCATCACTGAATCCTAAGTATGGGAAATAGGATAGGAATTTTTCTTCCTCTCAACTATACTATGAGAAACTCAGGAAAGTGCCTATTTGTTGCTTGGGAAGAAGAGCAAAGGAGAGACCAGGCCACCTCCCCTGAGACCAGATGGGCCATTGCTACGGGAGTCACCAGGAAAACAGGATGTGACTATTTGCTGGGCAGTCTTACAAGTTGAATTTCCATTTCCTCCATCTTGTTGACATAAATAATCCACAGTCAATCTATAAATCAAAATTGGGATGAGTTTATTATGATCCAAGTTTGAAGGCTATAGCCCCAGGGCTTTCCTTTCCCAAGGAAAGAAGGGCACTGAAGATGTGGCGTGTACAGAGTGGTTATATACTGTCTTGGCACAAAAAGCATATGTCGCATATGACAGGAATATCTCTTTTACTACTGTTAAGAGATGCTTAGTTAGCACAGCAGGTCAGTGGTCAGCAGGTCAGTGGTGACAAGGTGAGCACAGGGGGTCGGTAATTAATCGTTAGTTTCCAAGAACAGATGCTTATCCTTAAAGAAATACCGATATGGGGGAAGTTACATCCCTATCTTTAAGGGTATTGTTCTTGTCTTTGGGACATAGCAAATGTTTAAAACAGATGTACAATTCATGCTCAACAGGCCATGCCAGGCCCTTTTGGAAAAACAAGGTCAGGCCAAATTAGTTTTACACCAATGGCTTCCTCATATACTCCAATATATCCTATTGCTTTTCATTTATTTATCAGTCTGTACAATGGTTAGACTCTGATGATCAGCGTTCTTTTTGTTCAAACATTCCTGATTTCACAGAACAAGGTCAGGTACAGTGCTATTGCCTGACCTGAGAAGTTTTAATAGAGTGAGTCTAGGCATCCACATAAATATTCCGAGGACGCTTTCAACGGTTCTTTTTAAAGGTCAAATGTGATCATTAGTATGGCAAAAAGGAGATTAGTTGGTTTGTTTTTTAGCAGAGTGCCATATTTGAAAATTCCAATTCCTTTGCCTATATTTGTCATGCCTGGTATTGTGCTAGTGAGTACAGATGAAGTCATGTGCCACATAATGACAAGTCAGCCAATGACAGATCACGTATATGATGGTGGTCTCATAATATCAATACCCTATAGCCTAGGTGTGTAGTAGACTATACCATCCAGGTTTATGTGAGTACTGTAGAGGAGGAAGAAATTTTCCTCTACCACTCTAGGTTCTTCTGGCTGGTCTAAAAATTAAATTGAAATGAGACAGATTAACAGAATAAAAACAAACAAAAGTTTAATAACGTGTATACATGGAAGAAACCTAAAAACTGAGTTAACTCACCAAAATGGCCAAAGCCCTCATCTTAAATATCATCCTCAGCTAAAGACAAAAGAAGATGCTGGGTGTGGGGAGAGTCAGGTACTTCAAAGGGAAGGAAGGCTATTCACAGGTAGGTGAAAAGGAGCAAATGAGTGTTTGGCCACACAGAAACAGAAGAACACAGAGGGGAGCCCAAAAAACAGGCTTTTCTAGCTTCCTCCCTGTCTATCATCTAGTTCATGTTATGCTAAAGTGATAGCTTGCTTCCTGAGATAGGTTTTTTTGATCTGAATTCTTTTAGGCATTTCAGGAGGAGGTAACAAGAAAGACTTTCTGAATCTTTTGTTTCTTAAAAACAATCAGCCTCAAATAATCCTCATGTTAAAGAGACATTTTTAGGGGTGGCAAATTTTGTTCCCCTTCAGTGTACTCTATGATGTTCACACAATGACAAAATTGCCTAATGACACATTTCTCAGAACATATCACTACCGTTTAAACAACTCATGACTGTATATTAATGAATAAGGCATGGTTTCTTTAGATTTATAGTCTAATAGGAGAAAACAGATAAGAACAATAGAACGTGATACTAGAGGAACACTCAGGGTTCTGTGGGAACTCAGATTAGGCATGCATAATTGGACTTTGAGAAGACTTGCACGAGGCAAAGGATCTTTTGAATCAAATCTCAAGAGATGAACACAAAAAAAAGAGGTGGGAATAATGGGAAGGAAGGACATCTAAGAAACAGGCATCAATATGTGAAAAGTATTGGAAACATGATAGCATATGTTGCAACATGTGGGAATTTGCTCACCATAACTACCATACATGCATAAAAAATGTGACTCTTTGGATTTTCTTTAAGGAATTTCTTCCTGAAAAAATGTGACTCTTTGGATTTTCTTTAAGGAATTTCTTCCTGCTCTGGACACCCCTCCTCTCTCCTACTGCTTTCACTGATTAGTAGAAATAGTACTGAAACAGAATTACTCGAGGTTTTATACAAACCCCCCTGCCCTCTGATAAACTAGGTCTCTTGTGAGAAACTTGTTATATTTCAAAGTTTCTTCACTCTTCCCCTTCTTTGCTTCTCCTCTGGTGGCACAGGGAAAGCTCATGTTATCTCAATGTGGAAGGGAAGGGGTGTCTTATCTCTGTGTGGTCCTTCTCTGCAGGCTCTTACTGATCTCCACTTGAGATGTCATTTTCTTGACTGCTCTGTGGATGTCATCCAGCAGCTATAACTTGGGGGAACTCCCTCTGTAAGGACTAATGTGAGTGAATATGGCTTCTGGAGAACTCAGCTGTTCCCGTGTATTGAGACCCCTAAAACTCAACTCAGTCTTCATTTGGCCAGTGATTTTGGAGGGTACAACTCAGAGCATTTGCTGTAGGATTCACTCACCCTACATGATGACTTCTTCTTGGCTGATGTACTCTGATAGTCTCTGAGACTCCCACAGCATCCCATGACAACCATTGAATCTCTCCCATGACACTTGGAGGCCATGGGAAATAAAGGATGCTCTATGTTAGGCTCTCTCACGCTCTACCTCACCCTGCCACCATTTCTGCTCTGATTCAGCTTTACATATTGGTACAGGGCCTCTCAAATGACCTTGGAACTTTTTCATTCTATAGGAACTAGCCCTGAAATTATTCCAAACCATTCTTGTTGTTTGACAGACTTCACCTAAGTAGGTGAAGGGGCCCGAGACAAGGCTGATTGATTGATCGCCTCACTTTCCCACTCTCTCCCGCCTAGCTAACGAGAAGGGCCTCGATGCCCTTCCTGACAAGGAAGGATTTTCTTTGGACTATTTTTATTATTTCCTTTATTTTCTCCCACCTTTACCTTAAAGGGAGAAAACACTGCAGGAAAAGGTGTTAGATTTCTGAGAAGGGAAAATATATTAGGAAATATTTCAAAACTATTGCCTTCTTTAAATGTATTTGGGGAATTACAAGTAGTTTGTTGTAGTGGCCAATTAATTTCTAAAGCCACAGACACCTGAATCAGGAAATAATGTGCCTGGGCTATTTCAATTGATACTACAATCAGGAAAACAGCTTTGTAGTGACACATTTTCTTGATTTAGGGAGGTGGTTTAGTGGTTAAGAACAAGAACTCTGAAGTCATATTATCTGGGCTCATATTCTATCTCCACCACCTACCTACTGTGCACCCTTGGGAAATTGACATCACCACTTTTTATGCTTTAGTTTCCTCATCTATAAAAAAGCAAAAGTATCAGTATCTACTTTGGATTGGTTGTTATGATGAATTCATTGATTGTGCATAAAAAATTAAAAGAGTGGCTGACATGCAGAAAAAACTCAAAAAAGGTTAGATTTATTAACTTCGATATACTGAAAATAAGACCTGTTATATTCTTATCTGGTGAGAAAATCCATCATGACCCATAGAGAATGTGTGGTGTAATGAATCCTTGACAACTAAAGTTATCCCTTGAAATTTTAGCCATTTTTCTTTTAGCAGAATAAGAACAAATAAGCACTATGCTAAATCTCATTGATATTTGATCATGCAAACTGAAATGACAAGCCTTAGTCAAATCAATGTTAGATTTTAGATAATCAACATATGTGTTTATCTCCCTAAAAGCAGTAAGCACAATGCTTTCATTTTCTCTGTCTTTCATTTGGAAATAAGTTCTTCCCTCTGATGTGTGTTCACAACTTCCATTAGAGTTCATGGAAATCTTGAGGTCAAGCCAGAAGGCAAAATTTGGCCCCAAGGGACATTAATCAAGCTGCCATGACAATGGTTCACCCTTAATCACGTAGAATAACTTTAGCAAGTATTATTATCGAATACTTTGTTGCTTAGATGCTACCATAACTGGTGAGGCATCTTGAAGTTATCCTGCAAATTAGGTTTTAATGAAGACCTGAGTTAGACTTGACTTGTCCATGATTATACTTTAATTTCTCTTTACCACTCCATTTTCTACATGGATGTGACTTTGAAATTAGCCAATTTTTTGCACCAGCAAACTGCAAGAAATTGTTTGTGACAATTTTTTCAAGTATGTTGATCTCTGAAAAATCTAGAAACATTTAATGAAATGTCTATATGAAAGGAAATGAAAAAACTTAATGACCATTCAAAAGTGAACATGGGAAAAAGTGATAATAAACCCCTATTATGCTCATGGTTTTAAAGGAAGACAACCAAGTGACATAATTTACTTTAAATTATTTAATATAATAGTGATTAGAAAATTAAATGCCAGTGCAAAATGTTAAAAATAAATATTACGTACCAAAGATATTTTGAAGTTAGAAAAATAGACAAGTAAGATACCTTATTATCTGTAACAAAATTCAGCAAACTAGAGTAATCCAAATATAAACAGTGAAAGGCATTAAGATATGTGAAGCCAAACTTTAAACTTGTAATTGCTGTAAAAACCTACACTATATCTAGAGAATGGATGATTTGCTGAATAAAAGATTCGCTTGCAAGAAATAGCCTCATACACACTTAAAGATGTTTTAGCGTGATAAAGTCCTTTTATTCTCTCAGAGAGTAAGGAAATTCTTAGATCTGACACAGCAGGTTTAGAGTGGGCTGTGCCCAAAGTGAATTTCTTGTCTCTAAGTCAGTGTTTTCTTTCTTATCATATTTTGTAAGTGCCACTATAAGCCTTGAGGAAAGCTTTGTTTTCACATATATGAACACTGGAAATTGTTGCATATAAATGACATAAAGATAATTGCTTCAGTCCTTGAGCAGTAGATCAGACTCTTCCTCATTAACAAAATTGGTAATATATTGGAAGCTACAATATAGCTCTATGCTTAGTAGAAATAATCACATGGGAAGTGTTTTTGAATGACTGAATGAATGAGGAAAAATAATTATAGAGTTGTAAAATTTAATACCAAAATGCAGAAGTATCAAAATTAAAAGCCATATATTTACAAAATCTATAAGTAACCTTAAAACATTGGGACTCCAGGGACCTGCCCTGTGGCCTAGTGGTTAAGTTTGGAGCACTCCACTTCAGCAGCCCAGGTTCAGTTCCCAGGCATGAACCTACACCACTTATCACTGGCCACATTGTGGTGGTGACCCACATACAAAATAGAGGACGATTGGCACAAATGTTAGTTCACAGCAAATCTTCCTCAAGCACAAAGAGGAAGATTGGCAACAGATGTTAGCTCAGGGAAAATCTTCCTCAGGAAAAATAAAATTGGAAACTCTAGAAATCAGAAATATTTTTTGAATACTTACCGTTTCACCATTGAAACGTTACACACTAACCTACTTAATGAAACAGAATGGAACAATTGGGCACCTTGTTTTTATAATGACTTAAGACAAAATTTTGATTAGTTTCTCAGTGTCTAATAGACTGAGAATGTGCCTACAGCCTCGAAGTGGTCTGGGCACTCATCAAAATGTAAGACCATCAGAATTTACTAAACTAAAAACATCTACTTTTTTCTGCAGCTACTGTCCCACCATTTTCCTATTCCTACTCCCAAAAAAGTAACAAAAATGCATTACATAAAATTAATACTCAAATCAGACATTTTGTATAAGCTACAGTTTTTACTTCCAACTGTCCTTGTATTTACCTTGTTTGCTCTTCTGTAAATTTACATACTGTTTTCGAACCCCAACACATTGCGATTTATACGTCAGTCACATACTTTCTTCTAAAAGCACCCACTCTTGTACATCGTCTTTCTCATGTATCAACACCAGTTTCCAAAGAGAGTTAGGACAGGTGAAGATATAGCTATAAAAAGGGTCATACATCTAAATATGATGATGCCGATTAACATCACTTTAAAAGAAGTTTAGGAGCTGGAAAACATAGAAACCAAGACTTTTCTCAAAATCATTTCTCTTAATAACGTTCTTTTTAAGTAGAAATTATATAGAAATACTTTATAATCTGATACAATATCACACAAGATTTCAAATTTCCAACATGATATAATAATAGCAAATCTCATAGAGCAAAAAGTATTTACTACCAGTACAACTTTTCAAAAACAAGCTAATGGGCAGATGCAGATAAAGGTGTAGACAAAACAATGACATCATTTTGTTAGGCCATGTTTACCTCCATTCAAATCAGAAAAGCAGTAATTAAAAGAGTAATGAAATGTGAAGGAAAACACATTTCTAACAGAAACTACTTTTCTAGCATTTCTTTTAATCTGAAATAATTTCTCTACACTGTGTTCAATGTATATGGAAAAATCACTATATATTTTCTATGCACAAATATACTTGCCTGTTATCCTAAGGTTACCATTTTTTAAGCACGTAAAAATTAAGATTTTTAAAATGTTTTCTAATTTCATTTGATCAAAATGGTCAAAAGCACTCAGAATTATTTCATTGGCCAATCACTCTAACCTTACCCTATATATTATAGCTTGGACTAACCAATCAAAATGCAAAATATTAGCAAGGTCATAGTAGTATAACAAAACATACTACTATATTTCACAGATTACAAAAGACATTAAAATTCTGATACCCCATTCATAAGGAAAAGATTGTAATGAGAATAGAAAATGGCACAACATTAATTCATTGTGTGACAAAGAATATAATGAGAATGGGAAATAGTACAAACATAACTCATTCTTGTTACAGTTTTAAGATTGTAATGTCATGGTTCGTATCACATACTTAGCAAGAAGGTAGTAGTCAATGTGTTGCAATATTCAATGGCTAGTCTGAATTTAGTATGAGCATTAATTTAAACAGATAGATGCATATATACACATACAATATTTTAAAATTTTCATTTTCAGGAATGTATATGTTTAAAAATTAAACAATGTTGCCAAAAATTTGTATTTGAAATAGCATGTGTATGATCAAAATATGAAAAGAACTATCATAAATCCCCTAGACAAGTGAAAATATGAAACTAAAATGTGCTATTGGATACATTCAAGTTAATATTTTAAAATGGAATAAGATGTATTGGTAAGCTATTGCTTTAAATCATTTTATAAAGCAATGCATGATTTTATAAAACATTCAACTATCACATTGCAAAGTTAGGAATGTTTGCAGCGTGGTTGCAAGTCTTCGCCCGATGATCAGTTCTGCTCTCCGACTTTTCTGAGGAGAACAAATACGCTCTCTATCAGTACTGCAGGCAATATTCTAGTAATTGTGGAACAGTAGGAAAGCAAAGCTGACATTTTGCAATAAAAATAGAATCCTTAAAAGCAATATAAAAAGTCTAATGAGCACTTGTGGCCAGGAAGATGTTTCCAAAAATGTCCAAAAAGTTACTTTAAAATAATTATAAAGATAAAAAATGACAGCTCCTTTTCATCAGTTTTAAATTACCCACCCTGGTAGGAGGGCATATTGTGTATCATCACAAACTTTTTTCGTGTGTGTGTGTTTGTGTACTTGAAAACGCACTCCTATATTCCCCCTAGTTGATCCTACTTTTAAATTACATAAGCAGTGGTTAATATTTAGACTTAAACTTATTTGCATTTCTTAAATAAGTATCCAATAACACGCTGGGATGTGGGGTCAAATTTAATTAACCCAGGATTTAAAAATTGACATGAATTATCCCCAAAATAGATAACCCACACATTTTTAATTGAGTAGTTGGCATGGGAATATTCCACTTTTAAGCATCTTTAGTTTGTGGGGAAAGTTGAATGTAAAAAGAATTTTTGTAAAATGAATAATTACCTTTATTAAAAATGTGCTCAATGGGAAAAAAGTGCTATTTCCATTATTAAATCAAAATTCACACCTATGAACATGCTTAAAATCACGTTACTATTTTTGCAAAATATAGTTAATCTTTTCTAAAAAATATTTCATGAAATGTAAAGTTACGATAACTTTCAAGATTTCACTGATTATTTACTATGTTGAAATAATATTTAAAATAATCTCTTCATTCTATAAATTAGGTTTCCGTATGATATCTTAAAATGACATGGAAATATAGACAGAGATAGTTTTATTGGCTGTAAGTGTGGATATTACTCATTAGTTAGATAGGTTGTAAAACTGTGATTTGGTGAAATTAACAGTACTGGTCTAAGGGGAATAGAGCCTTAATAGATTTTTAAGGAGACTTTAGAAGTTAGGGATTATATTCTCCAAAACTAATTGTACATCTAATGGATGGTCAGAATCTCTTTCTTAACAAGTCACTCTATGGCACGGAAAATTCATATCTACATTGGTTGCCCCCAAATGATTCAGTTTTAGAGAAAATGAAGAAAACCTGTGGATTCTATGTTATAGGATCTTGTCATAATGATTTCAAAGTCCAAACAGATTCCAAAAAGTGAAATGATTCCAACATTTAATATATCCCTTGGAAAATAAATTATTCAGTCCAAATATTTTAGAGAAGAAAAATATATATATTGAGGTTAATTGTGACGTATTTAACCAACTATGACCAAGTCAGGGAATTCAAAGGACAATTTTGATGTATAATTACAATGCTTAAAAACAAAAATTTTTTTTATTACTAAGTATGTGTGTTTTGAACTCGCTATAGACAATTGCTCTGTATTGCAATATACACCTAAGATTTTTATTTTAGTTTTCTTCATTTTTCCAGATACCTGTTTCAATATAAGTTAATTTAATGCAGAAAATAATGTGATGCTTCCTTAACCATGGAATATTGTGCTATAGTTTATGCACATAAGCAGCTTTATGTATCTAACAAGACTTTGGCTCTTTAACTTTTAATGCACCAATTAAAATGTTCAAACCTCAGATTTAAATAGCTGTCTATGACTGCTGATGGTTGATTTATTTCCTGATAATCACTGGAGCTGCTAAGTGAAAAACCAGAGAAAGCATCTCTTTAAGAACACTGCTCTTCTGCGTAACACTTGCTGGGCTAGTGTGACATTTTAAAATTCTGAACACATTGCTCTCTTTCTTGAAGAATTGCTTTTCATTGTCTAACAAACATTTTGACCATTATTAATATACTAACCATTGCATAGCATTTGGAATTCAATACTCAACTTATGATAGTGAGACTGGAGATACACTATTAGTTTTTAAAATTTCAGATAGGGGATGAAGGTGGTAGTGTTGGCAAATCAACTTTTCACGTGTTAGCAAAACGTATTCATCCCTTGTGGTAGGCAGAATAATGACCCTTCGAAGATGTCTACATCCTGATCCCCAGAACCTATGACTATGTTACTTTACATGGCAAAAGAGACGTTACAGATGTGATTCAGGTAAAGATCCTGAGATGGGGAGATGATCCAGGCGGGCCCAATGTAATCACAAGGGAGGCACAAGAGTCTGAAGGGATTTGAAGATACTGCTGGCTTTGAAGATGGAAGAAGCGGCCAGGAGCCAAGGAATGCAGGCAGCCTCTAGAAGCTGGACAAGGGAAGGGAATAGATTCTCCTCTAGAGCTCCAGAAGGAACACAGCCTTGCTGATACCTTGACTTTAACCAAGTGAGACCCATTTTGGACTTTTGACCTCCGTAAGTCTAAGTTTGTCTTACTTTAAGCCACTAAGTTTGTGGTTATTTGTTATAGCAGAAATACAAACTAATGCTACTTCCAGTGCTTCTTAAAGAAGACCAAGTGTTTTTTAAAAGCCAGTTTCAACATGTGTCTTTTTAAAACCATGTACAGATAAAATTATTTTTTAACTACAATTGCACAATAGCTCTATTAAAACCTACCACAGCAAAAGATGTTTTGTGTTTTAGAGTCGAAAAACTCTTACTTCTTAGAGTTCAAAGAGCGATTTCAAATTAAGTGTATATTTAAATGTCTCTCTGCTGAAAACGGAATTGCAATTTTGCAATTCTTTCCATTTCTTCTTCAGCATAGTTAATGAAAGATAACAGATTAACAAAACAAACCAACTAAGAAACAGGAGTTATTTTTAATTCCTCTGTAGTTGGCAGGACCAAGTCTTGCTATCTTACTTGTTCGTTTGCTGCAATAATCCTTGGTGAATACATCTCATTGCCTGATTGTACCCTTGGTAAATTTCCTTATTTTGCAGTCTTTATAGAGGAAAGATACCCATCATCATAAATCTTAAATATCTTTGCCAGTGCAAGTGAAAATACAAGCCCATATATGTTAACAGCTGTACAACTGCCTCTTGGGATAAATGTATTATAGATGTAGAACAGTCATAATAGCACTGACAATCTCATTTTTCCCATTTCATAGGTTTTATACCTGTGCCATCTGGGCAATACACCTGGATGTACAAAAGGAGACTTACAAGGCATGGCTTTCTAAATGGCCTTTCCTGGCCTCTGATTTTTGTGGATTTCTTTTAATTTTTTGATTCACACTAAATCTAAGAGCCTTATATATATTGTGATGCATATAAATGTTAATATTACAGAGAAGCACATTTTATCATGATTTAAAAAAAAATATGAGATTTAGTTTATGAGACAAGGCATGAGATCAAGAATTTTTGTTCCTTCTTTTCATTAACCAGGAGACGTTGGCCAAGTTGTTTACCTAATCGGTGCTCATTTCCTCACCTTTCTGAAAACTGGAGAAACAGTTGAGGTTATTTTTAGGATTAAATGAGATAAATGCCCGGAAGATATTTTTTGAAGTGATGTTTACGTAATTTCTCGTATTATTTTATTGATGCTATTTCTTCAAATTAAATAAAACGTAGTTGAATAGGAAAAATACTTTTATTTCCTTTACCCGTTTCCAATTTTCCCTTTGTTCTTACTCCTCATTCATTGTATTTTTTTCCTTACCCTACAACTGTATCACTACTATGTCAGTTTTCTACATATTTTTGGTATAAAAATTAAAGTAGTTGAAATACAGGCTGAGACCCAAGTCAATATAAATCCACCATAAAACAGTTCTTTGTCGTCTATTCTTGCTTACCTCTTTTGAGAGAGGCGACTTTGGAAGCTTCAAAGGTAATCTGGTCTCAAGAAATCTGTAGCACATCTCAAGATGCTGTCATAATAGCAGCATCATTTCAATGACACTGTTCCTGGTAATGACAAAGTCATTCATTTTAATAAAATTTGTCTATAGTGTTCTTCTTTCTCTTATGTGTGTATTCCTACTCTTTTGTACAGTCTTTATATCTTCTGGTGCCAATGTCCTCCACTGTCCTCAAAGTCCAGGCCTACCATTTGACTGTCCACCCAAGGAACCTTCCTGGAAGCATTCTATTTTTACTCTTTTCCACAGAACAGCTCATTTACAAATTCTGTTGGAGGAGGTTGGTTCTTCAAAATGCTAATTGATTAACATGAAGCATGGCACGTGAGTTATGTCCAATCTCATTTCAAATCTTGGACTTGGCATGACCTAGTTTTTCCCTACTGGGAATGATTTTAATAAAAATGAATGTCCTTTAATTTCTAGAGACAAGAAATAATAATAAATGGTGAAAAGTAATGTTATTCTTTAAATAAATGATGTTATATTAAATAAATATTATGTGGTGGGGGGGTGAGCCAATGAAAAACTGAATCACCATCACTGTTTTATTGAAAAAATATTTATAGGTGTATATTTTAATCCAGCTTTTAGAAAAAGGTATTCACAGAAACACCATTATATAGCATTAAAAATGTTTATCTTCAGGGTATGATGCTTAGATGAGAGTCGTTCCCAACACTATGGTTCAATCTTTGTGCCCCGCTGGTTGAATGTGCTGTTGCTGGTCATCCTCTCAGCCATTTGGGCAATATAATGCTGCAAAAAACCCAGACAACTTTTCTCCTCATTACGTGCAGTTAAGTTCCTGTTTGCAAGTGTTATTTATAAGAAAGGCAGCAGGGCTGGGAAACAAACCAAAGAAAATAACGTTAGCATAAATGCTTCGAAGGAGACATGTGTCGCTAATGGCTTTTCAGAAACCATAGGGAGTGAGGGAGTAACACTTCCACTCCATTGAGCTGGCTTAATTTTTTAAGCCATGTGAACTCTTTGAAGAGCTTTATAGAATCTCACTTCTGAATCAGGACTTTGTTGCTTTAAAAGTGGCTGTTAACTATTCTAATAGTCAGCATGAATGGCAATAAGAAAATACAAAGAAAAAAAGAATTCAAGATGTAACTTCTGGAAATGCATCTGCCATTTTCATGGTGGTCAGGCACACATCCAGGGCAGCAAGCATTCTTCCATGGTGATAAATATAAAAGACGACTTTGAGGAAAACTATGCATGTAGATGAGGATCACACTAGGACAAAGTCATAATTTTACATATAGCTTAGGATGAAGGTAGTAGTTCAAACTTTCCTCGACACCTCTTTTTAAATGGATACACACCATCCAAATCAGTCCTACAAATCATATCTGGGGTGGGGGGGAAATTGTTTTCTTCAATCGTTAATATTATTATAGTTAACATATTTAACTTAGGTGAGGTCAGTTAATGAAACAGTAAATTTGAATCTTTTGTGTGTGGCACTTATACTTTTCATATATTACCTGACACTTCCCTGTCTATCAGCAAGGATGCTTGCACACATTTTATAAAATATTTACAAAAAGGCATGTGTGGTGGAACTGGCCTGGTGGCACAGCAGTTAAGTTTGCACATTCCGATTCAGCAGCCCAGGGTTCACCAGTTCGGATCCTGGGTGCGGACATGGCACTGCTTGGCATGCCATGCTGTGGCAGGCGTCCCACATATAAAGTAGAGGAAGATGGGTACAATATTAGCTCAGGGCCAGTCTTCCTCAGCAAAAAGAGAAGGATTGGCGGCAGATGTTAGCTCAGGGCTAATCTTCCTCAAAACAAAAAAGGCATATGTGGTGAAATGAAGGAGTCGGGAGACTTGGGTCCTAAAGAATTGCTGATTGACTGTGTGTGCCTCGAACCAGTGACGAGACTCTGAGCGAGTCATTTGATTCTCCTGTTCTGAGTATTTTCATCTGTGAGATAAACATTTTTAATTCAGTTATCTATAACCTCTCTTCTACCTCTGGAATTCTATAGCTTTTATGATAAAGTTACCATTTCAAATTAGTATAGAAGTTGAATTCAGGGCTTCAGAGAATAAGTTTAGGGAAAAAAAATTTCAAGCCCATCAGTAAGAGCAAAGAGGCTACAAATCTTTCCTTGGGTTGTTTGGTTGCTCCCAACTCTCTTCCGGTTCCCTGGCCTAGGAATCTGCATTAACACCTCACTCTGCCATCTCTGCTCTGCCATCACTGTCTGTGCTGTACACAACTCATCAGGTAGTTTTAAATAACAATTATTGTTGTTACTATCATTTTTGTTCCTGTGACTTCCCAGCACAAACTTTGAGACATACATTACTTCAGCAAAAGTTCCAATTTATTTCTAACACAGACAGTTAATTTTAGGAATTCTGAGCTGCTTGCCAGATTCCCCCCTCCCGCCCCAAACAACTTTACTTACAAAAAGGAAAAAGAAAAGAAGGAGAATTATGGAAAAGTCAGGTTACATTGTTTGTAAGTAACCACTGTCTTCTCACATTCATATGTAGTCAAAGTTTACAAATCCTCAATTCGTTTGAAAGCAAAAAATTGAGCTGAAAGCAATTTTACCTTTCAGAGGTGCAGATACATGGTGTATTAAGAGAATTGATACCAAGAAAGATCCGCAGCCCAAAAGTACAGATTTTTATCTCATCAGTTCCTGAAGAAATGCTTGTAACTTTGAAGTGGGTGATTGTTTGAATAATCGGATCACTAACTAGTAAGGCTCTTCTGAATATCCATTTTGACTTCCAGGTCATTAATTCTCAGCATTCTGTTCTCAGAAATAAAGTCAAATCTGGTAATGGTTATTTAAAAAAAAAAAAAAGTGGTCTATCTGAAGTTCAAGTGAATATGGACTTTCATGCTTTTATGGAGTGTCTGGAATTTCCTTTTAGTGCTATGCAATGACAATAATGGCATTCTGGGTTCTGTTAAATGGAAGATAACTGAAGAAATTAGAAGAGTATTTATCCTCTCTGGGTTGTGAAGGCTCGCCTTTCTAATGTGAGAAATGCTTTGATAGTTGGTGGAACACTGAGAGCACGATTTTATGATTTTAATTGAGCTTCCCAGGTCATGCCTACTGAATTTTCAATCTTCCCCCAGCCATTCATCTTTTGATCTTACGGCTTATATTGTTTCCAGAAACTTTCAAAAAAGTCAACACTGAATTGTTCACTTGGATAAGCTTATTCTTTCCTTTTAATAAAACAAAGGCATTTCCCTCAAATCAAATAGTTTAAAAATGTTGTGAACAATCAAAAAGTGAATTTAGTTTAAAAACTCACATATATGTTAGTGATTAACAAAAATTAAACACAAAATTGAATTATTTATTTTAGGAGTAAATATTCTTGGTTTTAAATTCTATATAAATGGGAAATTTAGAGATGAAATTCTATTTTAAAGCAGATACTATATGACAGTTATTGTTAAGTGGGAAGAGATGGAGAAAAGCGCATGCTTCCCAGAGAAGCAGACTGAAGGAGAGAGGCACTTTTCAGGTTTCACACACTCTCCCTTTTCCTGCGTAAGATTTTAACACGTCTTTCCTTGAGCACGTCCTCAGAACACTACTCTTGTCACTAGTGAGAGTCTGTGCTGACCTCAAGTGTGATGATGAAGCAGGAAAGTTGAGAAGCACTGCACTCTATAGTCCTTGCACGCTTGATCCCTGTGAGAACTAAACACATAATATAAATGAAGGATTTGGAGGTGGGAAAGAAAATTTTTTTTCTTGAAATGTGATTTTGTTTTCCTAATTTTGAGAGACCAATATTTCCATTTCCACTTAACTCTACTAATAGAAAAACAATAGTGAAGGAGTGAGGAAAAATGAGAATTACCCCTTGGTCTCAGCCTGTGGACTCAGTGGGTCCAAAGCGAACTGGAGGACCAAGGTCCTGTCTGAGGAGGGGCAGCTGCTGCTCATTTGCTACTCATGGTTACCATGAGGAAACATGGGCTCAGGATTGCCAGGTCTAGTTGTTTTTCAAAAGATGCTATTGATATGTATTTTTACATGAAATCTCACACATTTTAAATGTTGACTACTAATTTAGAAAATATTTTAATAGTTTGAGCCAGAGAAAGCTCAATCTCAGATTACCCATTGGAACTTCTGATCTGTAATCTTATTTTTGTCTTATTTTATCTTGTTATATTTTGTACAGATATATATGTAAGTTATAAATCCTCAAAATCAGGGATCAAGGACCAAAGAAGTATGGTGTAAGAGAGGAACAAAGTCAGAGATAAAAAAAAATGATCTGGGTTATGGGTTATCTTAGACAAGTAATTTTCTGTGCCTTGGTTTCTTCTCCTGTAAATGAAAGAATTGAATTAAGTGACTTTTAAGCTACTTTGCACCCACAAAGTTCTATAATTTTAACATCCCTAGGGCGTTCCTCACAATAGTTTAGAAATGCATAAATGTCTGGGTGAGTGTAAGTACAATAGGTCAGGATTTACAAGCATAGTTATAGTTAAAGATGTAATTAATAACAGCTAATGGCCCAAATTACTCTATTTTTTTTCTTTTGTAGTAGCCAACATTCTAAGTCATTTAGGCCCACGCTCATAACTACTACGTTTTATTGCATTGCCTGCTCAAGCATCTGTAGAAAGAATATAGAACTACTTTACAAAATACATCATTCCAGAAAACCAACAAACTTATTTCAGAAAAATTTTGCTCTTAGTTCTACATTCTACATTAAATAATTGCAATATTTAAAAAGTTATTTTGTGTATCACCATTTTCATTTATGATGTTTGTATGTTGTTTTAGAACAACTGCCCAGCAGTTCCACTGAAATCACTCTTGCAGCTAACATGGCTCTATTTCCTCTTTCAGAGCAAATTCTTCAGCAGAAAACCAGAGAAGTAGAATTATTATACCTCCAGAGAGCCATAAGAGATTAAAAGTGGATTACAGTTGTTTTGTTAAAAAATAGGGGCCAGCCTGGCAGCATAGTGATTGAATAAGCATGCTCCACTTTGGCAGCCTGGGCTCCGTGGGTTCAAATGCCAGATGCAGACCTACACATTGTTCATCAAGCTGTGCTGTGGTGGCTTCCCACATCCAAAACAGAGGAAGATTGGCACAGATGTTAGTTCAAAGACACTCTTCCTCAAGCAAAAAGAGGAAGATTGGTGAAAGATGTTATCTCAGGGCCAATTTTCCTTACCAAAAATAAATAAATAAATATGCATAATTAGTAATAGGTATATTTAGGTATCACTGTTTTGTCTAATCTAATGGCTCCCAAAGCTAAATGTACGTGTGAATCATCAGGGTGCTGTTAAAAATACAAATTCTTGGGCCTCATCCCTGGAGATTCCAATTTCTGGTTCAAGATAGGCGAACTTCTATTCTAATCTAATACCTTTACTTACAGATGAGGAATTGGTTATGCAGATACGTTCAATGGTTTGAAGATAAGAAACGATCATTGAACTTTTGACTTGAGCAGGTTGTAACTGTACAAACTGAAGGCAACATTTTTGGACCTGGCGAACTTCAAATTCAAATTTGATCTAGACCTCTTTCCAGTTGCTTTCTCTTTTAAATCCAAAAAAATTAATTCTTTCCCAATGCATAATTTTTAAATGTTAAATATAATCTGATAGTACTCAAAGGCTTACAGCCAATATTTAGTGACATACGAATTGACTAATAAATATAAAATGTATAAAGTATTTGTTATGGGCTGAAATGTGTCCTTCCAAAATTCATGTGTTGAGGCACTACCTAGGAATGTGACTGTATTTGAAGACAGGGCCTTTAAATAGGTGATGAAGTTAAAATGAGGCCTCTAGGGTAGATTCTAATCCAGTCTGATGGGTGTCCTTATAAGAAGAGGAAATTATAACACACAAAGAGACAGCAGGAATGCACACGCGCAGAGAAAGGACTATGTGAAGACACAGGGAGAAGGCTTTATCCCCAAGCCAAGGAGAGAGGACTCAGAAGAAACCAAACCCGCTGACACCTTGGTCTTGGACTTCCAGCCTCCAAACCCGTGAGAAATAAATTGCTGCTGTTTGAGCCATCCTGGCTGTGGCATTTTGTTACGGCAGCCCTAGCAAATTAATATAGCATTCCTAGATGAAATCAACAATAGACACATAGATAAATTGTCTTCCATAGTTATCACAATTTTCCTGGACCTCTGAAAGCATATTTTCCAAAGAAACAACGTTAAAATGAAAGTTGTATACTTAACAAAGGATTCAATATCAATTGAAATGTGAAACAGTATAACACAAAGGGATGATTATAAACACGGCTGAGACAGGGTAGGTGGGTGATGTGAACAAAATTCCTGCGCTAGAGATCCAGATGCCGCCAGGACTAACTCATGTGAAGATTTGTAGCCAATTTGTTTTTCCTGAGGGGTGTGATTTTTTTCCCCAACATGTATTCTCTGAATCTCTGAAATTAACTTTTATACTAATTTGAAATAATAACTTTATGACAAAGCCATAGAATCTGGAGGTGGACGAGAGGCTATGGGGAAAGGAATTAAAAATGTTTATCTCATATAAGAAAATATCCAGGACAAGAGAAATAAATGACTTAGAGTAACATCATTGGTTCACAGCAGATGCATTCATTCAGCAATTCTTGAGGACCCAAGTCTCCTAATTCCTCATTTAAATGTTCTCTTCATTTCACCACATATGCTTTCCTTATAAATATTTTGTAAAATGGATCCAAACACCCTTGCTGATAAACAGGGAACTTCTATGTCATTTACATGAAATGTAAGCACCCCACACAAAAAGTTCAGACTTTCTGTCCCATTAACTGACTTCCCCTAAGTTAAAGATACTAACTATAATAACATTAAAGACTGAATATGGATACAGAGAACAAACTGGTCGTTACCAGAGGAGAAGGGGTAGAGGGAGGGCAAAGCAGGGAAAGGGCACATGTGTACGGTGATGGATGGCAACTAAACTTTTGGTGGGGGACACGATGCAGTCTATATAGAAGTCAAAATATAATGATATATGTCTGAAATTTATATAATGTTATAAACCAATGTGACTTCAATAAAAAATAATTAAATTTTAAAAATAAATAATAAAAAAAGACTAAATAAAAATGATTTTCTTCCCCCCATAGAAATAGGAATAAGTTCCAGCCCACCTGAGATCACCTTGCTGAGAAGCAACCTGGATGAAAGACATCCTTGAATGTCCCCTGGGCCAGTCGGCCTGCTGATGGCTTCATCTTGATGAGCACAGGCATGATCAGCAAGAGAACCACCCAATCAGAGCATAGAATGGTGAGAAATAATGAATTGTTGTTGTTTCAAGCCTCTAAGTTTTGAGTTAGTTTATTACACAGCAAAGACTAGATGAAGCAAGACTTCTAAAAAATCGTATACTTAATACCCACATAGATAGAGTAGAAGATATTTTGACTATTAAATAATAAAAATGTGCTATAAAAAGGATGATCAGAAAATCATAAAAAGTTCTTAGAAATTATAAAATAACCAAAGTGAAATAATCAATGGAAATCTTGGAAGACAAAATTGTGAACTCATGGAACAGAAAAACAAACTTACAGAAAAGTAGAGAGAAAATGTAATAAATAAGAGAATTAATCTGGGAGGTCCTACAATTGATTTTTTTTAAAAAAGTGTTTCAGAAAGAGAAGTCAGGAAAGAAGCTACCAAAGAGAACAGAAAAATTCTCTCATATGGAAGGACCCACTTCTCCAGATTGAAAATGGCCACACAATGAATTTAAAAAAAAGAAAAAGACCTATGCCAAAGGTTATCACCACAACATCTCATAAAGCCTCCAGAGAGAAGAAAAACAGATCATATATGCAGGATTATTGATCATAATGGCTTCAGATTTCTCAATAGCTACTCCGGAAGCTGAAGACTTTGGAGCAATATGTTTAAAATTTGGCGGGTAAATTATTTTCAACATAAAATACTATATACATCAAAACTTTCAGTCAAATGTGAGAGTAGGATAAACACAGGTTTAGTAAGCATTGGCTAGAAAATACCCCTGTGTGCCCTTTGTTAAGCAGCTTTTGAAAAAGAGCATTTTTTAGCAAAAGAAATGAAAAACCCACCAAGGAGGACACCATGGGGTTCAGGAAACAGGAGCTTGGGTATGAGAGAGCCGCAAGGGAAGTCCCCAGCCCCCAGCATAAAGCTTGGAGCTAGACAGCAAAGAGGTGTGGGAGGGAGATGTCCAAGGGGAAAGGTGAAATGGTAGAAATCATTTGACTTGTCTGAGCATATGGAAAAAGTACCAAGACATCTTTAACAGATTTGTTGGAGCATTTAGAAAAAAATAGCAAAAGGTCTAGAGAAACCTAATCAAATTTTTAAAATGGTAATCTGCAAGAGAAAAAAATAATAAAAAGTGAAAAGAAAATTACTCATGGCTGTAGTTCTGCAAAGATTTTCCCAGGGGCCAGCCCCTTGGCCAAGTGGTTAAGTTTATGTGCTCCACCTCTGTGGCTCAGGGTTTCACTGGTTCAGATCCTGGGCGTGGACCAAGCACTGCTCATCAAGTCATGCTGAGGCAGCATCCCACATAGCAGAACTAAAAGAACCTACAACTAGAATATACAACTATGCACTGGGGGGCTTTGGGGGAAGGAAGAATAAAAAAAAAAAAAGAAAGATTGGCAACAGATGTTAGCTCAGGGCCAATCTTTGAAAAAAAAAATTTTTCCCAGTGTGAGCTTGAAATAATTATAGAGTAACAATTTGACTTTTCCTGCATCTTTGGGGAATAAGTGACTTTGGAGAGAATATACATTCCATGAGGACAAGATTCTTCTTTTTTACAGGTGCATCCACAATGCTTGGAACTGGCACTTAATGGTGCTCAATAAACATTCTGTGAACGGATGAATATCTGGGTTTCCAAATACAGAAGGCTACCTCTGCTGACCAGCAAACTTTTTCTAAATGCTTTCAAAATGAATTACACGGTTCTCTGCCTTATTTAACAGAGCTCCCCTGGGGCTCAGGAGAATCTGTGCAGCATGGATGACAGTACTCTCTATCTACAAGACCCGGAAGAGTGTGTTGTTAGGCAGATCCAGTTCGCTGTGCCTGTTGAGTACTTTGTCTGCCTTTTATACTTTACTTGCTTAGCAGTATTTACTGCATACTCACTGTATGTCAGGTACTATGCAAAGTCCTGGTATATAATATGGGGAACAAATATCCAAAAGATACTTTTCCTATCATCATGAAGTCAGCATTGATACTGAGACAGGCAGACATTAAACAAATACATGAAACTAGGATAAGTGTTATGAAAGGAACTACAGGATACAGTGACAGAATATAACAGGGGGCATCATGGTGATGAGTGGGTGCAGAGAAGATTTTAATCTGATAGTATATAGCAGTATAATAGCATTGTCCTTTAACATTATCCAGTGCTTACTATGGAGTCTTCTAAGTGTTTTACATGCAATCATTATAACAACTCTATGAGGAAGGTACTATCATAATCCCATTTTACAGATGAGGAAAAAGAAGCCTAGATGGTGCTTGCAAGTTTACACATCAGTAAGTAGCTGTGATACGAACCCAGTTAATCTGTCTCCAGAATCCACATTCAACTACTCTACTATATCACATTTCTAGAATAATCTGAATGAAGATAGTTAACATTTACAGTGTGTTTATTGCATTCAGGCATTATATGAAGTGCTTTATAGAGATATCTTATTTAATTCTCACAAAACCCTGTGAAAGAGACAGTATTGTCATAGGTTGAAACACATGGACACATTATTTTGCAGCTCCTCTCATCAAAATACGGAGTCAGTTTCACCACCCCTTAATCTGCGGCCATCTTATACCCTCCAGTCTGAGCCAATCCACCAGCTACCTGAGTGAGCCCAGGAAAAACCAGCAGAAGAATCACCCAACCAATCCACAGAATGGTAAGAAATAGTAAGTTATTTAAACTACTAAATTCTGAAGCAGGTTGTTACACAGCAATAGAGAGCGGTTACAATTATTGGTATCCCCAGTTAGAGAGCTTGAGTATCTTGTCAGAGTCACACAGCTAGTAGTTGATGTAGAATTCAAACCCACATTGCACTGCCAGAGTCCAAGTGTTCGATGCCTACACTGAACCACATTTAGGGTGAATGGGAGTTAACCAGGCTGGGAGATAGAGAAGTGGGGAAAGGAGAGATTGTGAAGACAGTTATAGCAAAGACAATATCACATGCAAATTCCCAAATATGAGAACTGAAAGAAGCAAGTGTGGCTGCAACTTAACAAAGGAAAACAACTGCGAGGCCAGCAGGGGTCAGACCACAGTCCTTGAGTCTTGCCTAGGGTGCTACAGTCAGGCACTTGCCTCCTCATTCTGACTATGGTGATTTTAAAATGTGTCTGCAAATTTTTTAACACATCCCTTCCTCCATCCCCTCCAAAAAAAGTAGAGTCTAATTCTTCTCCCCTTGAATATGGGCTGGTCTTAGAGACTTGCTTGTAATGAACAGGATATGACAAAAATGAATGTTACAGACTGAATATCTGTGTCCCCCCAAATTCATATGTTGAAGCCCTAGCCCCCAATGTTACGATATTAGGAGGTGGACCTTGGGAGGCAATTAAGTGTAGATGAGATCATGAGGATGAAGCGCCCATGATGGGCTAAGTGCCCTTATCAGAAGAGGAAGAGAGACCAGAGTTTCCTGTCTGCCATACGAGGATACATGTGAGCCAGCAAGAGGGCTGTCACAGAACCTGACCGTGCTGGCACCCTGATCTCAGACTTCCCAGCCTCCAGAACTGTGAGAAATAAACGTCTGTGTTTAAGCCTCTTGGGCCATGGTATTTTGTTATAGCAGTCAAAGCTGACTAAGAAAGTGAAGCCGTGGGACTTCAAAGGCTAGGTCAAAAATGCCATTCAGCTTCCTCCTGTCTCCCTGTGTCTCTCTCAGACGCATGCGATGGGATCCTGAAGCTAACGTGTAAGAAGTCTGGCTACCCTGAAGCCACCATGGTGGAGAGACCTTGTGGAGAGATACATTAAGGCAGAGAACAGGGCCTCAGAAGCTCCTGCTGTTTTTGCCCCAGCTGTTTGAGTCTCCCCAGCCCAAGCGCTGGACATGCAAGCGAGGCTTCAGGTGGTTCCAATCCCAGCCTTCAAGCCTCTTCTGATACCAAGTAGGGCAGAGATGACCCATCCCCACTGAGGTCTACGCAAATTTCAGACACATTAACAAAATAAATGTGGTTGATATTTTAAGCCACAAGTATTGGGGTGGTTTGTTACCCAGCAATAGGTAACTGGTACATGTGCATTTCATCTCAGCAGCTGTCCTCTTCCTGCTAATTTGCTATTTTTAATATGGTTTAGGAAGCAGATAAGAAGGCCTGTTGAAATTTTGCATAAAACAAGGATAAAAATACACTAATAATAGACCCAGAATGTTCTTCTACGAATAAAGTGTGTGACTTTTGTGTCTGAATTTTTCAGTATTGATTTAGATTTTCTGGAACCCTTTTGTGCTTGTATGCTAGGTTTTAGTTTGTTTTGCTTTTTCAGAGGCCTATAGCTGATTTCTAGACAATAAGATGGTACTATTTTGTAGCATTGCCTTTCCACAATACTCTATTTTTCACAGACTGTGCTTATGATGTTAACTAAAGAGGGGGAATAATTGTTAATACCAAGTCTTCTCTTTATTATGTAAAATCAATCTGATGATAGGAATAATTCCTTGGACTGTACAGCCCACGCAGATGATAATTCTAGCCACCTTTGATTTTTGGAGCAAAGATTCCACAATGAGGCTACAAATGCTGAGAGCACTGAGGTCCTCGCTTTTATTCAATTAAGCAGCTTTAAGGACCCAGTTAAAACATGAAAACAGACTAAGAAAAAATAACTTTCCTGTGGGACTCAGGCTCTCCACAGCAGAGTCATTCACTTTTTACGATCGTTATAATTATTACTAGTGATGGTGATAACAATATATCATTTATATAGCACTTTAGAATTGCACAGAGCTTTCCTACCATCATTTATTAGCTCATCTTCAGAACACTCTTCAGTAATAAGTCAATATTTCTGCCTCCATTTAACAGGTAGGAAATTGAGGCACAACGGGCTCGAGCCACTTGTAGTCAAAAGTCAGTTCGTGGCCTGAGTTGAACACTCAGTAATGCTACTAAATGCACCATCCTCCCAGACCAGCCTGGATCTCACTCAACAACTCCCACTTACTGTTTCTAACACAGGTGACTACAAGCTTGATCTTTAAAACAAATTCTCTGATATTTTAGGATGCAATCTTAAGAAGACTCCCCCAAAGTGAAAACTCTTCTCAACTGAAAAGATCATTTGAAGACAAAAATAAATGTGTAAGTTACACCACTATCTGCATAAGGTACATTACTTAATAAGTAAGCCTGTTCAAGGTTACTGCCAGAACTCTTTTGAAAATAGTGGGAGAGTTGAATTATGTACCTGAAATATATCAAGTATAACTTGGAGAGGTCATGGGATTATCCTCCTTGGTTAATTTTAGGAATGGCCTACCCTTCAAGGTCTTACCGGTGCATTGGGTTCTTGTTGTTCCCCAGGATAGAAATCAAGAGAGACAACAAACTGGAGTAGAAAAGTAAAAGTTTATTAGCTTGTGCACAGAAGAGGCACAAAGGAACTGGTGCGGAAAGGACAGGGGCAGGTGACCAGCTCATTAGAGAGCGGGATTTTGGGGCTTTTATTAGGCAAAGACTGGGGAGGAGTGCTTTATCATGGCATGTAAAGGTGGGGCTGTGCTTGCGCCTGCACTGTCATGCAACATGCTACTACATGCAACACGTGTATCATTAGCATGCTAGCTCTCCACCCCTGGGTGTGATTTTTAATATGGTAATGGGGCTAGGGTCACCTTCAGTGGACTCTTGAGTGCTAGGACTCGTGTGTAAGCCCAGGAAAGTCCTGAGGCTGTGGAATGTGGATCTTAGTGGTCTCTATCTGATTCTCCTAGCTTGTGGATTCATTAGGGATCTTATCTTGGTAGGCCTGGGGCCTTGCAGATGGCTCTGTCTTGTTAAGCTGGTTCCCGTCTCAAACAGGGATCTCATGTACAGCTAAAGAATACATAACATTGAATAACTGGAATAAATAGGAAATGTCAAATTCAGTAGGAAATGTTACTACAACTTTTCAGGTCCATAGCAAAGGCAAATTTTAAAATCTCTGTAGTTGCAGATACTGACGATGCTTAAATTTTGCTAATATGGTGCCGTGGCTCTCAGCCTAATTTTTCATTTCTCTATAGATCATGTCGGCATTGTGTATACTATCTTGGTATATATTTGTTTATAGAGAAGACACTACTCCTTTCTCTTCCTCTCTTCATGTCTTATCCCTGTACCCAATTAATGCAACACAATCAGTATCTAGCGAGAGTGGACCACCCAGGTTTTCCCCAATGCAAACTGCCATTTTGTTCTCAAACAGTAGAAAAAATAGGATATCTTAATATGCTCTTGCAAAACTCATTGAAACTTGGCATTTGTGCTTTTAGCACAAATATGACAAGTCAAGGACCCATTCTCCTGGCCTCCCCTTAGAGATGCCTATCACCCAGCATCCATTTCATGTCAGGTCCCACCAATTGTGCCCTGTGGCTGACACACTAGCCCACACACACACAACTGGGGTACAGTCTCTATGGAATCAGAAGACTTCTTTTCTTTTACTGGCTTCCTCATCCTCCAAGCAAGAATTTAAATGTCAATCACTTCTAGTTAGATTTCATGGAGCAGCATCATAAAAATGGTAACCAATCCAATTGCAAATCACTTGATGAATCTTCTTTGAAGAGTTGCCAATAATGCTAATCGTCAAATGGTTGAATCCAGCTTTGTAAAGATGCGTTTGTGAAGAACAGCAATCTCTGTGACTTTGACAAAGGAACTGCTGACTTGCATCACTGTTTGTCTTTTGATGTGAAAGAGCAAATCGATTTATAGAGCTTTTGCTTGCAGATGTAGGATATGATTAGTATGCAGAAAGACCTTTCCACAGTGTCATTTGTTTATTTAGCTGCCTCTGCACTCGGCTCTGATTGTGTATACCTAATTAATGTATACAACGCTAAAAGAAATAAAACCATGGAGCCACAATCACAGATACTGGATAGCGTGCCATTTTTCAGCATTGGGTGGGGGAAAACTCCAATTTTACTAGCTGCACACCAAATAAAGCATGTAGATTCATAAAATATAACAATAAAAATGCAAGAATTTTTCTCAGCAAAGTTCTTGTTAGCTATTTATAAACTCAGATAGGTGCAAATCAACCTGCTTAAATATTTAAATATGAAAAGGACGTACTTGTCTTTTCTGTCTTGGTATTTGAATTTTTATTCAAAGCAGTTGTTGGGTCTTTATGAAAAGTACTTGTGATTTCTTTCAGAGGTCAAAGTACTTTGTAAAACATCCTGTGAGACCTGAATCATCTAGTTCTTCAAGGCCCCACTGTTCAGATGCTTGGAAATTTTAGCTGAGAAAGAGTTTAAAGTGAAAAAGCAAAGACGCTAGAGACCTTCATGTCAATAATGAATGATCAATAGAAGTCACACACTCGAAAATTGACATTCAGTCAGCAGTTCCCTGTTATTCATGCACATTTCACATTGTTTATTCAGGTTGTGCAAGAGGCATCGGTAGCAAAATGGCAAAGCTGCTGAAATCTTTAGACTACCAAATAATGAAATCCAGAGTGACATCTAGTGACATCCTACATTAGAAGCACTTGCTTTGCATCTTATAAACCCAGCCACAACTAGTTAGACTTTCCAGAACAGGGACAGGACTTTTCTATCTAGTCATTAACTAAACTCTTCAATAATTTTCTTGAATACTAGTTGCTTCCAATGTTTATCTCGGCCTGATACAAACATCTCTTATTTTTAATCACCAAACTGTGAAAACGTCAATCTTTGACTTCAAGTTTAAAGAACTCTTTGAATTTCTCCACAGCTATTCGCCCCATGGCAAGTGAGCTTTTCAGTAGTCCCCACACTGCTCTCGTCTCTGCTTTAGTGTGAACGGCATGCCAGAATCACCGCCTTAAATCATGCCAGGGAACTGCCAGAATAGTTCAAACCTCTCCAAGAGAGAAGCCAAGGGAGCTGTTATCTTATTGCTGAAACTCAGAACATGCTATCCCATCTAAATCACTGGTGTCATGGTCTCATTTGCAATGAAATTTCTTTGATCTTTTTTTCTAGTGTATTGGGGTTTTTTTTCTGGTGGGGGGAGTGGGGTTATTCTGAATAATGTGGCCACTTTAGAAACCAAGAAAAGAAAATTTAAATAGAAGAGATGAAACTGACATAGGGTTAAAAATAAAAGATTCAACATATATGCTTTTCATGGACTTTAGGCATTTTACAATGACTCTTTAACCTGGTGTGAACCTCAATTGGAATGTAACAAAGGCATGTTCAATAAACTTCTCAATACAATGAACAGGTCTTTTTTTTTTTTTTTTTTTGCTGAAGAAGATTCACCCTGAGCTAACATCGGTGCCAATCTTCCTCTTTTTGTATGTGAGCTGCTGCGACAGGAGGCCAATGACAGACCAGTGGTGTAGATCTCCATCCCAGAACCCAACCCTGGCTACTGAAGTGGAGCACGCCGAACTTCACCATTAGGCCACCAAGGCTGGCCTGTCTTTTATGTTTTTTAAGTAAGTATTTTTTAACTAGAACTATTCTCTTTTCCCTAGACTCCTCTTCAAATGGGATATGAAGAGTGTATCACACATAAAATGAATAAACTCTCAAGTGGAAAGTGCAATGGTCTTTGGGCAAGAGATGTGTTTTCTGCCAGAGCCAAAATTAAGAACAGAATGATGTAAATCCATCCTGTGATTCCATAACAAAAAAAAGAATGAAGCAACACTCTCTCCTAAATCTTATAAAAATTGTTGGGTACAGAAGACAGTGATGGTGTTAAAAACAAAATTTCTCTAGGTTTTCAAGGATGAGATTCATGCACTGATTCATAGTGACATGCCATGTGGTAGGTGTCGAGGGTAAACGTTGGAATAAGACAGTCAAGTTCCTTGAAATCCTGTGTTTAAGCTTACCCCCAAACATACCAATTCCTGCCAGGACTCACACAAAGAAGGAACATCTGGGTTGATTAATGAGCCTCGATTATCTTTTTGTGAGCTCCTTATTTCTAATTTGAACATCCCAAGACTGCACTTTACTTCCATCATCCTAGTATTTTCCTTCAAGTTCATTTCATTCAACCGCTTTGTTTTGCAGATGAAGAAACAGAAACCTGAGAATTTAAACTCTTTCCCCCCAAGGTCACAGTTTTAGCATGTTGCAGATCTGGGTGAGAATTTTGGCTGCCTGATTTGCTATCAATCTTTTCCCCACTATGTCATTCGGTTTCATGTTGTCACCCTTTATGACTAGACAAAAAAACTTTATAATTATCGTCAGTAATATAATAATTTCACAATACTGTTAATCTGTTCATTTTTGGCTCTTCTTTGGATTTTTTTGGAATTAATTTGCAGATACATATTTGATGCAATTTATAGCTGCTCTAATTTGATGGAGGCAGTGTTTTATGAGGGAAAATACAACATGAGAGAAAAAGATATTTGGGTTTTTAATTCTTATCTATTTTAGTATATATTTGGGAGATTCTGAATATCTTTTTTAACAGTTAAAAAAAAAAGGAAATCCATGCCATGATCTCTGAAGTTTCTACTAGCTCTAAAAATTTTACTCAAGGTATAAACATTTACCATTTGTACCTAAACTATGTATTTTGGAATATAATTCTGTCATAAAATCATACAAGATTAATTTCTCATATAATTAGACAATAGATCTAAGTTCTATATATTTTTAAATATAGCAGCACAAATTTTTTTGGTGAATTTTCTCTCATATTTAAATAGAAACTGTTCATCAATTATTGGAAATCTTCCTATATTCAAAAACCGAGCAGCAATCCCATTTTTGCTAAACATAAATTCCAGGAACATGTCTTAGGCAGAAAGGATGTTTCTCCCTCATCTTGTATCTTGCCAGTTTATTCTACCTCCTTATTGGCAAAATAATCCACACAGATTCTTTTCTAATTTTCAGACATTTGTTTAGTATTTAGATATTTTATGCCATTCTCATTTTTCAATATCTTTTAAGATAAACTTATGGACTACTAGTATCACTAAACTCTCCTTTCATCTCTACATTTCCACAATTTATAAGAGTGTTGCTCTAATACATGGCAGATATTCAATAATGTGCTGTAATGATAAATGCACGAACAAAAATTCAAGCTAAAAGGAACCTTAGAGGTTACTAATCCAGCTGCCTCATTTTAAGGCCATAGAGTCACTAAGTCCCACAGATATTCCAATGTTACCTAATCAGTCAATAGAAGAACCTAGAGGCCTTCTGACTGATAATTCTGTGTTCTTTCTAATATTCCTTTCTCTTTTCAAAGATATCTTGGAAACATTCTTCTAACACATTTACTCTGTAAATGATGTTTGGTTAACTTTCCTCACAATCAGTTCCCACATGTATATCTCCCATATAAGCAACCCCAAATCATATGCTTTCCAATGTATGATTAACAGGCTCATCCATGTTACTTGATCAAGCTGGGAACATGGCACATGTGGTAGGCTGAATAATGGCCCCCAAAGATACCCAGGTGCTAATTTCCAGAACCTGTGAATGCTCATTTATGGCAAAAGAGACTTTGCAGATGTGACTAGCTATCTTGAGATGGGGAGATTATCCTGGATTATTTGGGTGAGTCCTAAATGTAATCAGAAGTGTCCTCATAAGAGTGAGGTAGAGGGAGATTTAACTACAGAGAAGAAGGCGATGTGAGGACTGAAGAAAGATGCTACACTGCTGGTTTTGAGGATGGAAGCAGGGGCCAGGATTTTTTTTAAGATGATATGGGACCAAAGCTAATTTTCTTTCTAAGTCCTCAATAAAGAGAAAGCAGTTTCCCATAAAATACATACATATATACTCTGAATGAAATGGTCTTGTGATATTGTGATTTATAAGAAGAAAATATTTATTTGGTCTGCATCCTGTATCTGGCAGAGAGCTCTTAAAACTCTTGGAATTTCCTAAGGGATGAGAACAATAAAGGTGATTTGTGTTATGTTAATGAGGTGACTTTTAGACCACACCTAAAGATGGAGCCAATGATGTGATCTGAGGGTTGAGACTCTCAATCTCAGCCCCTAACCTCCAGGGAGTGGAGAGGGATTGAGACTGAGTTCAATCACCAAGGGCCAATGACTTGATTTAATCCATCATGCCTATGTAATGAAGCCTCCATAATAATCCAAAAGAACTGGTTTTGGAGAGCTTCTGAGTTGGAGAACATGTGGAGATTCAGGGAGAGTGGCATGCCCAGAGAGAGAGCATGGAAGCTCCACACCCTACCCTCACAGCTTGCCCTATGCATCTCTTTACCTGTCTTCATACCTTTAGTACCCTTTGTAATAAACTGATAATCTAATGAGTAAACAGGTTTCCTGAGTTCTGTGAGCCACTCCAGTGAATTAATGGAACCCAAGGAGATGATCATGGGAACCTCTGATTTATAGCCGGTGGTCAGAAATACAAGTAATAACCTGGACTCGTGATTAGTAGTCCAGTCCATTAGAAGTGGAGGGCAGTCTTGTGGGTCTGAGCCCTTATCCTGTGGAATCTGATGCTGTCTCTGGGTAGATAGTGTCAGAATTGGGTTGAATTGTAGGGCACCCAGCGAGTATCAGAGAATTGGTGGTGGTGTGGGAAAAATTCTGCTCTCCCCCACACACACAGGTTGGAATGGGGTCCAGGACACTTTTTAGGTCCTAAAGAAAAGTGCTGGGAGAGAAAAAGATCTGCACTGGGAAGATGTCCATTTTGTCCAGAGAGGATATGAATATAAGGAATGCAGCTCCAGAAGCTAGAAAATGTAAGGAGATAGATTTTCCTAGAGCCTCTGGAAGAAGCACAACCCTATGGACACATTGATTTGGGCTCAGTGAAGCTAATTTTGAACTTCTGATCTCCAGAACTGTAAGGGAATAAATGTGTGCATTTTTAAATCACTGTTCATGGTAATTCGTTACAGCAGCAAAAAGAAACTAATACAGTAGACAGAGTGTAGGTCAGACAGTCAACAGTCCTGGCTTGAACTCCACTGACTCATTCCATCTCTAGATGTTACGTCTGCAAATGCTTCTCTGTGTCTCCCAGGAATGTCATGAAATTTCTCAGTACTGTATTTTCATTTAAGCTCAGTGAACCACCTCAAGACCAGACAACACTGCTCTGCTGGATCCCAGATGGAGTCATAGGTACAGCTGATGTTACTTTATAGGAATTTTGGTGTAAAATTTCCTCTGGGAAGATAAATTAGAAAATAATGAAGCCTTCAGAGGAAGAATAAAGCCCCTTCCTCCTTAGACAGCACAGAGCTGGAGCAGAGCCCAAGCCTAGACGAGTGGAACATCAACCAGATTCTACCACCACTTGATGCCTGAGCCTGTGTGCAGTGCACTCGCCTTGCTACCCTTCTCAGTGCCCTCATCCTAGGAGAGCAAAGAAGCTGAGCTCAACTCAGCTTCGTGTGGAAAGATACAACCTCTCCATCCCTCTACCTCTTCCACTAGGGACAGATACTCTTGAGAAGAGTTGTCAGTTTCTTGACACCAAATCACCAGAGGCCTTGAAGGCATAAAAACAATGTGCATCAGGGCAATGCCAATTACACCATGTATTCAAAGTCATTTTTTTACATAATTATTGGTTAAATCTAAATATGCTAGATTTTTACCAAGTTGTTTGCTCCCATATTTAAAGACCACAATTATAAAAACTCTAAGCTAGTTAAAAGAGACCATTTAAATTTTAAAATAAAGAAAAATGCTACAACAGTTAAGATAGAAATCTTATCCCAGACTTCTCACTGTTGTACTTAAGCTATCATACCAGTTAAACTCCTTTTTGTAGCAACTTTTTGAATGCTGGTTTTTTTCCTTAGGACTTGATAAGAAAGTTTTCTAAATTGCCTTCAACAAGAAATTAATATTGACAAGAAATTACTGTAGTCACCAAAATACTAATCACTGTATAATTGTACACATGGAGTAATCCTTGCCCCATAGTTAACGCTATTGTAAAAACCAGGGGGGTTATTTTAAAGTGATACCTCTTCATTGTAGAAAATCTATATCTACAAGTAAAGAATAAAACTAAGATAATCTGAAATCCTACAACCAAAGATCTCTGATAACAATTTTAAAATTTTTCCATAATGAAATATAGTATAGTCACATAATGTACATAAAGCTTATATGGATAGTTTAACAAATAGATACAAAGAGAATACTCATGTAACCATGTTAAGAAATCATACATCATTTTCACTCCAGAAAATATCTCTCCTTTATGTCTCTTTCTTGTCATAATCCTGTCCCATTTCCTCTAAGGTAACCACTATCTTGAGTTGTGTCACACTTATTCCTGGCTTTCCTTTAGTTTTACCATCCTTATATGTGTCCCCGAATGCTATGGTTTAGTTTTGCCTGCTTCTGAGGTGTGAATGAATGTATGTATTCTTGTGTTTCTTGATTGTCTTATTCAATATTGTTTTTATAAGATTTTTTCATGTTGTTCTGCGTAGCTACAGTTCATTTATTTTTATTGTATTATTATATTCCATTGTGGAATATACCAGAATTTATTTGTCCATTCTATTGATAACAAACACCTGTATATACCCCTCCAGTCTTATTTTATAAAAAGAACATTGCTCCATACATACTGTTTTGCAACTTTTTTTTTCCATTAAGATTATCATAAATATCATTTCATTTCTTTAAGCATCCTTCTACTCGATAAACTTGAATGGCTACTCAGGCCATTTGGACCACATTTTTAAATCAATCTTTAATTATACATATGGTTGCTTCCAATGCTATATAATTATCAACAATATTTTAATTGCCTTCCTTGTACATACACCATTGTGTATATCCATAATTATTTTCTTAGAATACTTTTTTATAGTTGGAATATTTTCCTTAGGATAAATTCCTAGAGTCAAAAAACATAAACATTTTAAAGAATTTTGATTTGTACTGCCAAATTTCCATCTAGAAAATTTATCTCTTTACTTTCTCAAAAGCAGAATACAAAGTATCTATTTTTTTCAACATTCTTGCCAGCAATTGATATTCTATATTTATATAAGCTTCACAAAATTAATAAAGGAAACTGGCATGTATTATTTGAATTTACATCCCATTGATTCTTGAAAGATTAACTATTTCTTCAACTTTAATAGCTGTTTGTTATCAAACATGGTCTTTTAATCTATGATGGGTCATCCTTTTACAAGACAATCATTTATACACTAATTAATGAATACCAGTTCTCAAAAGTTGTATTTTCCAGCAAATATTTATCATTTATATAATTTCAGGCCCTGATAAATCTTTCTATATTACACTATACTAAATACTGTAAAAGGGAGGCAGTCATCTTTAAAAGATTTACTGCTGACAAATCTGTTGTTCTCTGACAAGCCTGTTGTTCTCTGACAAGCTGGAAAGAAAACCTTCCCACTTGACCAATATGATGTCATACCAGTCATTTTTGTCATGAGCTTGTTGGATCAGACCCTGTGACCCTGTAGTGGTAGCAAACCCCTATGTCCTATTTAGTTCAAAGCAAAGTCCAGCTCTCATATTTAAGAAAAAGTGCAAACAGTATTTACACACAGAACACTACTCACGTTATACTTCATTTGAGAGTGTCACCTCGTTCTGTGGGAATGGAAGAAATTGATGTTGTGTTGAGCACTTCAGTGGTGATTCAGCAGGACTAAACTCTCCTCCATTACTGACATGTTGAATTAGGAGAAACCTGACAAACCTCAATGGCCAGTCTCAACCACATATTTGTTTTAGAACATCCCTCTACTATGGAATGTTATTTCAGAGTGATCTTTTTGAGATAATCAGATAAATTGGGGACAACCGTATGAAATCAATGTCTACAAATTCCATAAATGAAATTAAAGCAAGTAGAGACAATACCAGAAACAATAGGATATTATAAATAATAGACACAAAGCTGCAATTTGAAGACTTTTGGCATAGAACTAAGAATATGCCAAAAAATTTTAAGTAATAATTCTTCATTATCAAAAAAGTTTTCTTTAAAAAAATTTACATGACGTTTTGGGCAAGACTTCTTGGCTACAGTTCTTGGAAAAATTGATCCCTTTGACAGTGTAGGCTACATGATCTGCAATACACTGTTCTGGTGTATATTCGTTTCTCTATTACAACCAATTTTAGACCAACAGGTAATCCTTCTAAGAAAACAATTACTATGTGATGAGCACATTCTGAAATAAAAATATCTTTTTCTCCATAAAAAACATCACTAATTGACTGTTTATTCATTTCAATATTGTCAATACCATGGAGGAATTATTTTTAATTCACATTGAATAGCACATTAATATGGTTTCAATTCCTCTGACAATTTACAGGCACCCGCTCCACACCTAATTTAAGAAACAAAATCTCTTGCAGTTTTATATTCAGTTATCATTTAATTTTTGCAGTCTAAAGTAGTAGCTAAGGGAGTCTTCTAAAATCAAAATTTATGGAAGAGATGAAAAATATTTTCTGATTACCAGAGATCATTCCTACTGGGGGGGGGGGGGGGGGGGGGGGAAGAAGGTGCATATAATTTGTCATCCAAAGTCTCATGGAACCAAAGTCTAAAATTTTAACATTAGAAATTGCTACGATACATACACCATTTAAAAAGCAGCAATGTAGCTGAATGCTCTCACCCTCATTTCTTCTCACTGCCGTGTTCTGTTTTTGAGCTTGCTTTGGAAAAGAGAAGCATATAACTGAGACAAATGTGTGTAAAAATCAGAAATTTGAGCCTTTGTGTTGTGTATACTGATGGGTTTTTCTGTTCTGAATGCTCTCCTAGTTTTTATTTCCCACCACTGTCAGAGTCTGTATGCTGGTCCATATTCGGCTCAATTATCCCTATGTTAATGAAACGCCCTGCAAGATTTCAAATAATGACTTAATATCTAAAATATTGTACGAAACATAAAGTACTCATTAGTGATATTTTTAAATAAACCCCGTGAATAGATTAAAATATCACTGTGAAAATAAAAGCTGTGTAAAGGGGAGGCATTTAAATTGGTTGCTATCATTACTGAAAACTGTATCGTAGATAGCAGTAGAAATATTTAATTTGCGGGATAAGGTCAAAATTAAATTCTACCTGATCAGGCATTTTGGGGAAAACACTTTACAGAATGCACTAACTTTAATAAAAATTGGAGAAAAGTAGAATTAAGGAACACTTGTTAGTATGTGATGCACTGAGAACTCATCACCTTTTCTGGTCACGGCTCACGCTTCAGGAGCTAAGAAAAGACAAGGTGAGAGAAAGTGCGTGGAAAAACTGGGACGATGTCTTAACTTCGGTGTATTTTATCCTTCTTTATTGTCCTCTGCTTGCACCTTCATCTGTCTTCTCTTTTTCATGTACTTTTCAGAAAGGTGACAAGACAGAGCCTTAAGACAGGCCCCAGTAAAATTTAATATGATCCTGAAAAGTGGTGAAATTAAAGCAGGATGGCTGCACTCCTTGACTTATGTAAAGTTTATTCAAACCTGCCTTGCTCTCCTTTTGAACCTGATGGTGCATGGATTTCTTAATGATGTGCAAATTAAAGGGACTTTATCGAAGACCCAGTAAGTCTGTGGTTGACACAGAAAGGACTGAAAGAAATTCTATAATAATTTCAAGGAAATATAATATACTACATCATATGTATCTAGAACAAATATTCAAACAAACAAAAAATCCCAGGTGAATAAAGTGATAGCATTTCTCCTATATAATGACCCTGGAGGAATATCAAAATTAGATATTCCCAATTAATCTCCTCACTATTTAAACTCTATTCCTTAGATTAATAATTGGAATAAAGATCTTTAATCTCTACAGCATTAGATACCAAAATAGTTGCGTTTTCGGGAATATGCTAGTGGATAGCTCTCATTGTGGTTCTAGGTAATCATATAATTGAATTAGGCTTATTTGAATTATGATATTAAAAGAATGATTCCTAATTTCAATTATATTCCATAAAAATGTTCTGAGGGAGATTGACAGCATGGGAGAGGAACTGGGTACATTGATTTCAGAGACATTCGGGGTCATCAGCCATGTAGGTAAGGTTTCACCCAGAAACGTAGGTAGGCAAGAATCAAAATTAAGGTAGAGTACTCTGGGGACAACATCCTGAGGAAAGTAGCAAAGAGGATATAGAAAAGAACACAAAGAAAAATTGATCAGATATTTAGAGAACCTGAAAGTGCCGTTTCTTAGAAGCCAGGTGAGGTCGACACGTGTCCTTTTCTTTTTCACTGTGTTTTACCTGTTAGAATGTGAACCATCTCCCGCTCACTGTTGGGGAATGTGTCACTGTGTGGGTCCTGGTAGTTGGCAGGGTCCATTCTCAACATAGAAAATGGAAGAGCATATTTATTTCCTCTCTCAACCCTGGCAGCTAGGCCAGAAATGATGACTTATGCTTGGCAAACCAGAGATTCCCAACCAGGAGTTTGAATTGGGAGGGAGTGGCACAAAGAAGCAGATACAATTTAGACTCCTTCTCTGATGGCAGGAGCACCCTGTGTTGAGCAGTGGGGACAGCAGCACTGTCTAACTACCCTTTTCCAGTGGCAGGATCTGGACTGGGCTTCAAAGTGCCCAGTAGTTCCTAGCATTTTCCAAGATTGTTCCTTGAGGCTTGCCATTGACCACTGGCCACTAATATCCTTCCAAAAAATTCCTCCTCTGCTTAAGTTTGCATTGCAGAATGCTGACAGGTACAGAGCCCAATGCAAAATAAAAGTGCAAGACCTCCTGTTAAAAAATTTCTTAAAATTTTAAGACAGCTGAGCGTTAAAACAAGCATGAGGCCCTTCAAAGTGTGGGGTGCTGTGAAGTAGCACAGGTTGCACACCCTTGAAGGTGACCCTGCCTGTACATTACAGAAGGAAAAGCACTCGTCAATAATAGTAGGTCAAGAAAAAAATCCCTGGGAAAGTGAATCTTCAGTGCTTTTTTTTCTGCGCAGTTGGTAGCCAAAGAATGTTACAGTCAGAATCAAGCTACCAGTTAGAGCTCATTCAAACCTAACTGAATTGCAGGGTACTAGTAGGGTTTGGCGGTATCTGCTGTGTCTTCTGTGTACATATTTCATTTGAAAGTTCTTGGATGTTATTTATGAACTTTGAGATGGAAAAATGAAAAGTGAGTCAAAGGTGTTTTAAAAGGTCCAACTCTGACCCCACCAATAAGAAAGCCACAAGCAGTGGTGCCATTTATTCTGCCACTGAAAGACGGCCACGCATCCAGGGTATGCTCACACGGCCGCTGTTGACACACTGTTCATGGGGCCTCTCTAGGGATTCTGAGTCCCTTAGTGGCCAACACATTCAGCCAGGGCACAAGCCAGGTTCAACCACGGATTTGCTTTTTTAGGGAAAGCCACCTGTTTTGATCCCTATCCTAGTAAAACTGCCCAGCTTTGATAAGCACCCATAAATTTTGTGTCTGAGGTTAAAATTCCATGAGACTTTGTATTTAGTCAAAGAAAAATCTCACAAAATGGACAACTAAGTGAGAATATCCTGGTAACGATGCCCTGAGTCATCTGGTGGCAGCTGGTCGGTCGTGCCCTGGTGCTACGCTTTCACTTGGTATCTAGCATCATCTGACCTGGGCAGTCCTGGGAAATGGACGAATGTCTAACAGCACGCCAGTGGTCAAACTAGCTACAGTTATACATTCTATTGTCAAACAAAAGCCTTCTGTTTAGCCCCCAGATATTTTTAGACCAGGTCTCACAATTTTTATGTTAATGGAAAGGACAGTGAGAGGAAATCTGCAGGGATGTCAGTGGCATGTCACAGGCAGTGGCAGGTTAAACACGCTTGTAGTGACACGAAAAAACCTTTCCGCTACACACACAGTCTTTCAACACAGTAACATGGCTATAGCAGACACATCTGAAGAAACAAGCACTGCTCTGCAACCAGAATCATGGAAAGAATTACCACTCCTTGGCCCACTGACAGAGCTACAGAGATTTTCAACCCAGAATAGAAAGGCTCCTTATGCACTTACCTGGCCTTCCCTCTGTCTCATAGAACCTCCATGAGTTGATGTTAGTTTATTCAAATTAGTCTATAATTGAAAGCAGCTGCTATTTCATAGGTGACTGGAAGCCTTAATATTCTTTGGGAAACATGCAAAATTAACTGAGTTCACATAATTCAATATCCATTTTTTCACATTCATCTTTCTTAAATTGATTTTTGCTACATAAGTAACCATCCTTATGGAGCGTCTACTACAGGCTAGGCAGCACAGTATCAAATACCCAATCCTTTTTCTGTATTCATTATGTCCTCTCAAAATTTTATGAGCTAAATATCATGACATTCAAAACTGTGGAAACTTGAATATGGAGAATGTAACTCATCTAGTCACACTAATGGCTGGAAGTAGTAGGGTGCTCCTGGTGATCTTAAAGCTATTTTATGCCACCTCCAACATTTTTGGAGTATCTCTTATACATAAAATATATATAAAATCGTGTATTCAATGGGGAAAAGATAGTCTTCTCAACAAGCGTTTCTGGAACAATTGGACATTCACTTGCATAAATTTTTAAAACATGAACCTCAACCCATATTTAGAAACATACAGAAATTAACTCAAAATAGATCTTAGATCTAAATGTAAAACCTAAAAGTATAAAATTTCTAGAAGAAAAGGTAGGAAAAAAACCTTTGTAGCTTATGTTAGACAAAGATTACTTGACTACAACACCAAAAGCCCAATCCATAAAAGAAACAATTGATAAATTATACTTCATCAAAATTAAAAACTTCAGCTCTTCAAAGATAGTGTTAAGGAAATGAAAAGATAAGCCACAGATTGAAAGAAAATGCTTGCAAACTGCATATCTGACCAAGGGCTTGTATCCCAAATATGTTTATGAATATGTAAATTAAATAACAAGAAAAAAACAATAAAAATACATGGACACAATATTTGATGGGCACTTCACACAAAAAAAGATATATGGATGTGAACTAAGTATAAGAAACGATCATTAATCATCAGAAAATTCAAAGTAAAGCCACAATGCTATATCACTACACATCTTTTAAAATGGCTTTTTTTTTTTTTTTTTACTAATAACAATACTAAAGTGCTGGAAAACAGTTTGACATTTTCTTATGAAGCTAAAGATATCCTTACCATTGGACTCAACAATCCCACTGCTAGGTGATTACCTGAGAGAAATGAAAACATTTACACAAACACCTGTATATAAATGCTTGTAACAGATTTATTCATAATCTCCAAAAACTGGCAAGAAAAAGAACGTTAATGTCCATCAACTGGTAAATGGCTAAATAAATTTTGATACATCCACAGAATGTAATACTACTTATCAATAAAATTTACAAACCACAGATACTTGCAATAACTACCTAAATCTCAAGAGTATGTTAAGGATAAGAAGCTAGATTTTTAAAACTTGCATGCTGCATGATTCCATTTATATGACATTCTAGAAAATGAAAAACAATAGAGACAGAAAACAAGTGAGTAGTTTCCAGGGGTTGAGGGTGGGGAAATGTATTCACCTCAAAGGGACCGAAGGAACACTTTGGGGTAATGGAAACATTCTCCATCTCAATTGTGGTGGTGGTTCCATGAATGCTTACATTTGTCTGTCAAAATTCATAGAACTAACTGTATACCAAAAAAGGGTGAATTTTGCTGTATGTTAATTATATTTCAACAAACCCAACCCTAAATAGTGAGTATGTCTGAAACTGAGGCTGTTCTCTTTCTCCTTGAGGCTTGCTCCTTCTCCAGCTCAGAGAAGAGCAGCATTCCAGAACCACCCAGTCTTCAGTGGATGGCTCCTCCATCTCCCACTCCCAGCACGAGGTCAGCTTTGACGCCCAGGAAGTCCCATCCATTTATATTTCTCAGGAACATTTCTTCCTCTTCACTTCTGTTGTGCCTGTGGTGTTTATTCTTTCAACCTTTCTAGCCTGATTCCTGTCTTGGCCTCATGACAGGTTTCCCTCCCTCGAGTCCCATCCTGCTTCAGTCAGTCCCCCGCTACGCTCTGGCCTGAATGATCTTTATACAACATAATCCTCAGCGGGGATATCCTGTCCTCAAAATCTTGAAAAGTTTCCTGTAGGATAAAATCCAAGCTCCTTCAAACTGCATGGAAGCCCTCTCCGGTGTATCCTGTGCAGCTCCTACTTGCACATTTTATATCCAAGCAGAGCTGGAACACACCTCCCGGTTTCTTAATGTGCCATATTGTTTTTTAGTACCCTGTATCTTTGCAAATTCTACTCTTTTCCCTAAAATGCCTTTTTATAAATCTTGTCTCTAGTGACACTTACTCACCTTCAAGACTCTCTTGACTTATTCACTCAATGGAAATTTCTCTCCTACTGCCCCCATCAGGCCAAGATTTCGCTGCCCCAGCCCAATGCTCCAATAGCACATGCTCTCATCTTAATGAGGGCGCTCACCTCCCTGTCCTGCAACTGTGCATCGATCTGGCAGTCTAGTAAATTATGTGCTGCTTAAATAGTGGCTGTGTGTCTTATAGCCTTCAATCCTCAGCCACTAGAGTCGTTTGGTACGCATTTTTAAGATGATTGAGCAAATGCACATCTGAATATATTACATATGCAGCATCAGAAAAAAATAGCTTGAACATTTGACCCTCCTGACCCAGATCTCTTGACGGTTTGTCTCTGAGTAGACTGCTTTCTGCGAAAAGATCACCTAACACATACAGCAGCAATGGCACAACGGGGTCTAAACAAATCTCTGGGGTCATAAAAGAGCAAATGTGCTAAGGCAGACATAGTTATATAAAGCAGACCAGTTGTGAGAAAATTACAAGAAGGGTTACTAAGGCCACTGTCCTACATTTAAAGTCCTCAATAAAGGTTTTCATAGGATGCTCATTTTATTCATAGGTCATTTCTACTCGTAAGTGAGACCAAACTAGTTCCTGAGCTTGCTATTAGTGGAACCGGTGGAGTCAGTGGAGAGAGGTTCTTGTGGCATGCATGCATCTTTAGTCGTTACGCCTTATAAGCACGGGGACTTGCTTTTTTTTGGCCGGAGAGTGGAAGGTGCTTTTTTTGATATGTACTTATGTGGCTGTGCCTTGAAAAAGGGAGCAGTGATGAGGCGAACTGGGGCATGGCATGCCATCTGAAACTCTGCTCAGCTTGCGCACTGATTTCCCCCTAATGGTGAAAGGATTTATGGGTAGACACTGAATAAAGTGTAGTCAATAAAATTGTAGTGTTCCTGTGCACAAACACAGGCCTATTTCAAAGCCGGGGAGGCAACAATTACCATGGAGAGAGGAGAGGAGAGGCTGCTGGCTCCCCCAATTCTACTGCAGACCACAGGGATCACACAGAAATGATATGTACAAAAACCATTTAACTGAAAGTAACACAAATATTCCACACTTACGGGTTGTTGTTTTTTTTGTTTTCTTTTCTTCTTCTTTTTTTGGGTGAACATGGAAGTAGGACTAATTAGGAGATTTTAATGCACAATAGAGTGGCCACACTTTTATTCATCTTAATCATTTTCTTCTCTTTTTTCCAGAATTGGGGGAGTGTCTTCTCCATCTTTTGTGTTGTGATTTCTAATGCATTTTCAGTCAATCTGCTCTCACCGTTTATTCACTGGAAATGAATTAGAAATTACAAAAACTATAGATTATTCATTTTCAACCAAATCATTGTTTGAAACGAATTGTTGTGCTGAGCAACTTGCTGAATTTTAATCAAATTATATTTCTTCAAGTCAGAGTGAGTGAAATTGCATTGCATAAATAGTTTGGGTGCAAATCTATTAAGGACAAATTACTGGGAGCCCTCAGAGTGGCCCCTGGCGAATCACTGTGGGGCCCAGCAGAAACATCAGCCAAGCAGCAATACCACAAATGGCACTGGCAGCAGAGCCATGATGAGAGGCCCTTACAGAGGGCAAATCAAAGCTAGGAAGTGAGAGAGAACTTGTTCCTTTCTACTTGCAGCAAACCCCCAGGGGAATCCCAAGAATATCTGATGGAGTCTACATTGAAGAAGGTGATATTCTTATTTCCTTTCCTTCTTGCATTATATGGCATGCACCCTGGGCAAGGCTGGTTATATCATCTACACAGCCCCGTGCAAAATAGAAACGCAAGGCTCTTTTTCAAAAAGAAGGACTGTTAAAGGGACTAAGTCTAAGGTTTTTTCCTCTTCTTCTGTGGTCTCTCAATTTTTCATGGTGTTTTTTATTTGCTATTTAAAGTCATTCTAAGTAAAGAAAAATTAAAATTTTGCATTATTGGCATGGATTTTACCATTCATCCTTATATTGTGCAATGCCAGTTTTAAATGCAAATGTAAGAATTTATAGTGGAATCACTAAAATGGCACAATTTGTATTTTGTTGCTTGTACATATATATGTGTTTGTTCTTACCAGATCAGGGGAAAAGCTATACCAAACCATTTCAACTGTTTTTATCTTGCTTCTTGATAAATGCACATTCTGCTAAGACTCTCTACTTTCAACTTATTGATGAGTAAGAAAGGACAGAGAGGAAAAGGAATTATTGGTTGTCCTATGATTATTATGGGTTGTCATCCTTTTCATCATAAATGGTTGGCTAATATAGGAAAGTAGCACATGTTAAAAAAAAAATCTATGATAGGGTTGCTTAGTTGTTTGCATTTGTTAGAATATCATTACCTTCTTTTGACAGTTGAAGCAAGTTCAGTTTCAAAGAGAAAGCATGGCATACCCCAGCTTACTCCATCTTATAGGTAAGGACAGACAAAGGATCAAAAGAACAGATTAGAAAGACTCCAGAAATAGAGCCAAAAACTGGAACAATCTGTCTTTCAACAAAAGAATAGAGAAACTGTGGTTACTCATGCAGTGGAATATTACTGAGCAATAAAAAGGAGCTAACTACTGATATGTACATCAACAGGGTGAATCTCAAACACATTATGTAGAGGAAATGAAGTCAGACACAAAAGAGCAGATACTGTATGATTCCATCCTTATGAGAGTCTAGAACAGGCAAACAATCTATGAAAATAACAGGATACTGGTTCCTCTGGAGGGGGTGAGGGATGACTGGAAAATGTCCTGAGGAAACTTTCTGGGGTGCTGGAAGTGTTGTATATCTTGACTGGGATGTGGGCTACATGTGTATATCCTTTTATCAACACTCATCCAACTGTACATTTAGAATCTCTGAATTCCACTCTATAAAAATAATACCTCACAGGGCCAGCCGCCTGGCCGAGTGGATAAGATCTCGCGCTCTGCTGCAGGCGTCCCAGTGTTTCATCAGTTCGAATCCTGGGCATGGACATGGCACCACTCATCAAGCCACGCTGAGGCGGTGTCCCACATGCCACAACTAGAAGGACCCACAACTAAGAATATACAACTACGTACTTGGGGGGATCCTTTGTATTTCTCTTTCCAAAATACTGGCTTATTTTTGTGGTTTTGCTCTTCTAAGCAAATTTTTTTTTATGCTTTTTGGTGAGGAAGATTGCCCCTGAGCTAACAACTATTGCCAATTTTCCTCTTTTTTTTTCCTCCCCAAAGCCCCAGCACGTAATTGTATATCCCAACTGTAAGTCATTCTAGTTCTTCCATGTGGGATGCTGCATGGCTTGATCAGTGGTGTATAGGTCCCCACCCAGGATCTGAACCGGCAAACCCTGGGCCACAGAAGCGGAGCACACAAACTTAATTACTTGGCCACAGGTCTGGTCCCTAAGCAAATTTTGAGATAAGAATATCAATGCCACCAGGATTATGTTGGGATTGGGATTGGAAAAGCATTTACTTTGTGCACTTAATTAGGGGAATAGGCATTCTTACTATATTGTCATCCCAATCATTATATTTCTTGCCAGTAAGGTTTTTCTAACATTAATTTCATTAAACTTATCTCTTCAGAGAAATTCACATTATTGTCAGGTTTATTTGCAGGCTATTACAGGTTGACTTATTTTAATGTCTAAATTAATTCCCTCCATTTGATTTTCTTATTGATTATTATTGGCAAATATAGAAATTAATGATTTTTTTAAATCTGATCACCCTATTGAATTCTAGTTCTAGTTCTAATAATTTTTGGTTGACTCTTTGTGTTTTCTACATAATCCCAATTTTAATTGATATCTATAAACAATAACAATTTTTCTAATATTATATATTATTATTTCCTTTTTTATTTTACTGTATTGACTAGAATGACTACAACATTAAATAGTAGTGATAGAAGATGGCATCCTTGTCTTATGTATGAAAATATTTTTATTATTTCACTATTAAGATATTTGATCTGAAAGTGTAACAGGCATATATTAGGTTTAAGAAATTTCCTTCTATTTCTGGGAAGATTATTTTTTGGTTTTCTTATTAGTTTAATTAAAATGAGAGACAAATCTTACCAAATTGCTTTGGTCACTATAAGGACTCTCATATTTTTTGTCCCTTAAAATGTTAGTGTAGTCATCTATATTAATAAATATATTAACACTTGAACAATTTTTAATTGCTAAAATAATCTCTATATGTTGGTAATATACTAGTCTTGTAACATGTGGGTGGCTTTCATTTGTTAATATTTTATTTAGGAATTTTCCATTGATTTGAATAGTTAGGTTGCTATTTGATTTCTAGTTTTCCTCTCAACCACCGTCTGGCTTTGATATCAGGGCTATGCATGCCCTCTGTTGACTTTGGGAAGCTGCCAATTTTTCTCTATTTTTGAACAAGTTGAAATAGAGAAGATTTGGCACAATTTATCTATAAAATTATCTAGGCATTGTACTTTTGTTAGAAGTTATCTCTTTTTTTAATTTCCTCCACAATTATTGGCCTATATCGGTATTTTTACTCTTCTTAATCTATATATTTCTAGGAAATCTTTCATTTCATCTAGATTTTTCAAACCCATTAGAATATAGTTGTAAGAATGATTACACCTTTTTCTCATTTACGATGTTATTATTTTTTACCTTTTTTTGTAGGAAGTCTTGCCAAAGGTTAGTCTAATGTTTGTCTTTCTGTGGAACAACTTTTTAGTTTTATGGTCAAGTCCACATTTATTTTTTCGTACCTCATAAAATCCTTTTACCTATATTAATGTTTCCTTCTACTTTTCTCTTTTGTTTTTATTTTTTACTTATTGAACTGAAAGTGTCGGTCATAAATTTTCAGTCTATTTTATTCTAGGCAATGCATTTTAAGATTACAAATTTCCATCTCGATTACTGCTTTGGCTACATCCCATGGGTTTTTAAAAGGATTATTCTTTTCTTTATAATTGATATTTGATTTCTTCTTAATCTCAAGAGTTTTTAGAAGATTATTTTTAAAATTTTAAATGATTGGACACAGCAGTTTTATTATTTTATTATTAATATATATTTGCATTACAGTGTGGTTACAGAATGGGAATTTTATGATTCAGAGCTGCAGAATTTATTTAGATTGTCTGTGATGTTGTGTACGTGGTGAGTTTTTGCAACTGGCTCATCCTGTTTGAAAGGATGTATAGTATCCATTTTTGAAAATATATTTCCAATATAAATTAAAGTATTTAAGTACTTTATATTTTATATAACTTCCTTTTTTGTTTTCTTGATCTGTAAATTAGGAGGTGTGTGCTAAAATCTCTCCCAATGATTTTGAATTTATGAAATCCTCCTCAGGTTTCTAGTAATTTTGACTTTTTATGTTTCAAAGCTATACCGTGAAGTTAATAAATGCTTATGGCTATTCATATATTATTGGTTGGTTAAGTTTTATCGATACAAAGTATAATTTTCATTTGAATTTTTTCTGATTTTCCATTTTTATCCCTGCTTTCTTTGTTTTATATTTGCCTAACATCTTTTTGCAGCTGTGTTCAAACATTACATATTGTATTATAGAAGTATTTCTTGAAATTATCACATAGTTGTATTTATTCTTTTTATTCTATAAAGTTTGATATTCTTTGAACTTAACAGAAAATCTTACCCTTTAATGTTTATCGTATTTTTAAATATTTTATACATTTTTAAATTTTTAAAATCAAAATTGTATATGTTTAAGGCATAGAACATGATGATCTGATATACATATATGTAGTGAAATGATTACTACAGTCAAGGTAACTAACATATCCATCTCATCACATAGTTACCATGTATGTGTATGTGTGTTGAGAGCCCCTGAAATGTACTCTCTTAGCAAATTTCTAGTATAATAGTTGAGTATTATTAACTGTAGACGTGATGCTGTGCATGAGATCTCTAGACTTATTCATCCTATGTAACTGCAACTTTGTTCCCTATCATGTTTTTGACTATTTCTGATTTCTTACGTTATTTCATTCTTTAGAAATTTGTTTCTTTTCTTCTGCAGTTTCTCACTGGAATAGGTTTTCTTTGTTCCTTTTTTTTAAGTGATTTATAGATTTTGTTGATAGACAATTCTCCATGGATCTTGCACATTTCTGCACATCTTGTGAGCAAGGCCATAACTGCTCTTTGTTCCAAGCTATCTTTTCCGGGATGTGTATACGGTGAACAGCCTTAGAAGATAGAGGTAATATCTCCCCCCAGAGCAAAGAGCAAGTTTGATTACCACCTCAAAAGGTAGAGATGGTGTTTCCCTTTGGGGCAAAGGACAGGCATGTTTACTCTCCATTACACAAGATTCAGCTTCCCTAAGACTTCCCTAAGCCCATGGTTCCTCTGCTGTAATGCAATCCATTGCATGGCCCTCTGCAATGTGTCATCAGATCCTCTTCATGTTACCCTTTAGGAATTGGAGCTCAGGCAATTGTGGCAAATATGTAGATATTTATCCTACCTGCTGTGAGTAATAACGTCTTTTGTCTCTGACCAATGAATATTGTGTCTTCTTTCAGCATCCATGACACTGGGGCAAGCTAATTTGTTAGCTTGCAAATCAGGTAACATCTTGACCCTTCACAGTTCTTGACAGCCTGTACATGCAATTTCTAGTCTTCTATTGCAATGCTTCTCAACATCAGGCCTGTGAACCATGGGAGCACTTTTGTGACTAAATGAGGACATTTTGAGTGTGGTCTTTTGAGATGGAATGCCCATTAGCATCCCATTGGATCCTCTTGGGTTAGTTTCAGACGGACTGGGGATAATGGCAACAAGAGCATCAGGGAATTTGAAAGTGTGAATTGTCAGGAATGGGACAGTTCAAAAACCCCAAAAGGGAGACAGCCCTGGAATGGGAGAAGGGAGCAGGGGTAATTCTATAGGAGAAGCTGCATAAATCATCAGAACAACAGTGGGTATTGTGACTCACTAAGAGCCCTGGAGCCTGGACATCTCAGGGTCTCTACATCCTCCAAGATAACCAGGAATCAGAGGGCTCTGGACAAGTATAGAGTCTCAAGTCCAGCCCAGGTAAGGGTTTTAATCTTAGGCTCAGGCATAATAGCTGATTTGGATCTGAATGTCAACCTCTGCTGTAATCCGAGACTCCTTTGTGAAAGTCCTTGTGGCTTGAAAAGCCTGTTGTTTATAGTTATATTTACAATCTAATAGTTGCTAATTTAATTATTGTAAAAAGAGCAATCCATTTGAGAGGGGCATCCGGGGTCCTTTCTTAATGTAGAAGATGAGGCAGATAGTAGCTGCAGAACAGAAATACAAGCTTGGTCTGAGTAACGGAAAAGGCAAGGTCCTACATTATTGTGAAGGGTCAGCCCCACAATTGTCCACATGGCACAGACCAAAGGTTCCTGATAGGAAATTGCTGGGACCTGCAAATCCCAGACTCACTTCCTTTCCCCAGAGGTAGGTAGCCTATAGTGGTGCTAACTGTAGTGCCAAACCTGTGGATGCACACCAGAGCCAAAATATTAAGGGGAGATGCTGGGCCCCAGCTCCTGCTGATGCTGAGGGAAGCCACCATTGCTTGGAGCTCCTGAAAAAGCAATGCTGAACAAGCATGGCTTCCCAGGTTAGAGTGCTAGCAGTGAACGGGCTGACCTTTCGACCTCTCAGAGTTTCCATAATGATGGGCCTTGAGGCTCTGAAACACACATCCTTCCAAGTGTGAGGCTCTCCATGTGGTGTCCTTTATGTTCCCTGTGCTTATACTAGTACCTGTGCAGGTACCAGACATCCCTGCATGTTTCTACACCTACTAGATCATGGGCAAAAAAAACCCTGAAGGACAAGGATGGTAGCAATTGAACAGATCACTGGCTCACATTATTAGGAACGAAATGGAGCTCTCTCTTGCTGTCCCTGGAAGCAAAGGTCTGAAACTCTCCTCACTGTAATTGCTGTTTGCTCTGAGATGTATGAACACAAGGATCTGAAATCTTTGACTTTGGAATAGTTGACCAAAACTAGGTTCTGACCACTTTGGGCTAAAGAATAGGGGTCAGGAAATCATGCTGAATGGCTGACAGTGATTGTTGGAAATGGCAGGCGTGGAAATGAAGGAGTAGATTGAGATAGTACAAAAGCAGTAATTGCCACTTCTGTTATTCATCACGGTAGCCATCATGTTGGATCTGTGGGGCTGGACCTCACTGCCCACCTGAGGATATGGTGGGCTCTGGACAGGATGCAAAATCTCCTCCAAATTTCGAAGTTACCTTTCCTCCAGGATGGTTCAAAAAGATCGTCTCTCATTTCAGTCTTGCCACAATAAAGATGGAAGCAGAAATGATGCAATGGAAATAATGATTGATCCAAACTATTGGGGGCCAGGGGAAGGTACAAGTAATATAAACCTTATTAATGCTATGTCAGGGTCTCCCTACAGTGTTCAAAATGACCAATATTTGCATTTGTGTATCTATAAGCATTTTTAACTTGGATTTATTTCATCACGTAAAGAAGACATTTGTAAAAAGGAGCTTGTAAGCATGACCAGAAATGAGCAGAAAAAGAATTATAAAGAAATTAATCACAAATCAAGAGTACAAACTTCCTCATTTTTTTCTAGTCATGTTTAATTGTTTGAGTTTGATTTGCAGGAGGATAGGATTGCCTCTGCTTCAAATGGAGTTATTTTCCATATTTTTCTCATTTGATATGATCCTGGGAAAAAACACAGATATCCCTTAAGAGAAAAAAACAATTCACATCATGAAAATGGGCTGCATAAAACTGTAATAAATACATATTCAAGGGCATAAATATGCAGTAACACATTGCAGCTAAAAATCAAGTATGTGGGAGGGTTTCCCCTAGGGAGAGAAATAGGCTGCATCAAAAGCAATTTACCCTTTCCCTGAGGGCCTTGAGTGTCCCACATTCTCAATTCACACAGCCTGCCTTCTGGACCACTTTTGACATTAAGAATTGGTAATATTTTCATGTATTCTTGTTTTCAAACCTTGGTGTCACTTCTAGGCAGGGAGGCTACAAATTTGTATCCCTTAGAGTAACAGCTATTGCCTCACTTTCTCTAAATGCCCAAGACAGTAATTTACATCTTTCTTCTCAGGATGTACAGAATAGATTTTCATCTCCCACTCCAAATCAAGTTTTATCTTTCTATCTGCAGTGACAATTGGAGGAAAGCTAAGATCACTTTGCTTTTCATGTTTTGCTCAAACATAAATCTTGTCGATACCTTTTAAATTACAACTCATATAACAAAACCATTCTTTTGCCATAACTCCATGATACAAGCTCCAATCTCTCTGTCAGACACCAGTTTCTAAGAAATTGCAGTTAGTTGAGGGCTGGGTGAAGAAACTGAGATGCAGGAAGGGCCAAGACCTTTTTACAAAAAGGGCAGAGAACTTTGGTCCCCATCCCAGTAGGATCATGTGAAGGTTCATCCTTTCTGTTGCATCTGCATCATTTCCTCTGATACTCTGGCTTCTGCCCTAATCCCTGCTTCCCAGACTCCAGCTAAATGAGATGGTTACGTGTTTCCCTTTCCCAGCCACCAGTGAAGTCCAAGTGAATGCCTGGTTCAGAAGCTCCACCTCCCTTTCTAGGATATAAAGTGTTCTAATGATGGAATGTGTCATTTATGTTAGACTCTTAACATAGGGGTTAGCCTCTGTCATCATCACCATTATTGCTATCGTTATTACTCCATAGCTTTGTTGAGTCATTATAGTGTTTATTTTTTAGCTCCTTCTTTTTTCATTCTATTGCATCTTAATCTTAAAATAATCAACCTAACTTTCCTTTTCTTTCAGATTTCCGAAGGGGAGAAAGGACACTTTAAAAAGATAACCTAATCTCCTGTTTCATCGGGTCCAACAAAATCCTGCCCTAATTTCAGTTTTTCAATATCTCGTCATTCCACAAGAAATCAGTCTTATCTCTTCACTTGGGAAATATTCATCAATGTGTTCAAATAATGACAGATGGATGGATGCTACAAACAGCTTTAATTTGATCTTAAACATTTTCTCAAAGAAATGAAGCAGAGAAAAAGTAGCAAAAGTAATCAGTAAGTGTAACAATTATGCCCCCAAATTTTCTGTTGCATAAGTGACAAAGAACCCTAATCCCATAATTTGTTGAGAACTAGTTGTTGAAGGAATAGTTTAACAAGCTGAAGGGAGAGTGAACTAGAAGCCAGAGAAAACTTCACCTCTTAAAGATAGAATGCATTATACTTTTACATTTTCGAAGAAACTAATACCGATGGAGTGAACTGGAGTGTAGTCTGCTCAGTCTTTGTCTTATTTAACTGTTATTTAACATAGAATCATGGTGGTTGGGCACCAGTCTCATGTTCTGGTTAATTGCATCATCTTTCAACCCAAACAGGCATAACTTCTACTAGTTTTACTATTGTCTTCATCATTTACTAGCTAATCTTATACAAGCTATGTAACCTCTCTGAGTCTCAGTCTCCTTTTCTGTAACATAAAGATAATAATAAAATTTACCTTATAAGGCTGATTTAAGAAGAAAATGGAATGTGTGTGAATCATTGAGGGAGATATCTGTTCTATTATAAAGAGTAAATATCATCTATTATTATCCTAAGGCTCTTTTTCCATTTTATGAAAATAATCAGGCTAAAATTTTCTCAAATCTACAAAATAGTGAGGTACATAAACAGAACTACATAAAGTTGTTTTAAAAAGAGTTGATCACAGGGGCTGGCCCCATGGCCAAGTGGTTAAGTTCGCGCGCTCCGCTGCAGGCGGCCCAGTGTTTCGTCAGTTCGAATCCTGGGCCCGGACATGGCACTGCTTGTCAGACCACGCTGAGGCAGCGTCCCACATGCCACAACTAGAGGAACCCACAACGAAGAATACACAACTATGTACCGGGGGGCTTTGGGGAGAAAAAGGAAAAAATAAAATCTTTAAAAAAAGAAAAAAAAAAAGAGTTGATCACAAAGATTTGAACTTAGACTTCCCCTTCATTTTTTCTCCTTTATTTGGATATCAGGATTGGTGTTGATTTAGTCATTCTCTTCAGATCATGGCCCATTAAAACCTTACGCGATCCCTGTCTTATCTCATTTTATCTTTGATTTTCCCTCTTTGTTCTCCATCCCACTCTCCTTCCTTCCCTGGCTAGCCAATACAAACAAACACAGCTGCCTACTCTGTTTGTATGCATTGCTCTTGAAAAGAAATACTCAGTTATTTTGTATATATATCATTCTTAATTTACACAAATGATATTATACTACAGATCTGAGTCGGTCATATATACTTTACCCAACACCATGTTTATGAAAGCCACTTGTGCTTCTGTGTATACTTCTAGTTCATCGTCTCTGACTGCTGCATAGTGTTCCACACATCCGGAGCATTTTACACATGCCCTCGCCCAGAGATAGTCACCTAAGTAGTTTTCAGTTCCTGCTACTATCAATTCAGCTACAATAAACAGATTGTTCATGCTCTCTTATGGGGCTGTAAATGAGTGCTTTCTGGAAGTGGGATTCCTGGGTAAGGAAAGACCATAACTGATTACACTAATATGGCTACTTTGCTTTTTAGAGTGATTGTACTATTCCTCACATCCTCCCCAACCACGCCATTACTCAAACATTTCTCAATTTTGCCAATCTAAGTGTAAAGAGCTTTCACATTGCTGTTTTATTCCACTTTCTTCTGACCACCAGTGAACTTGAGTTTCTGTTTACATACTTATCTGCCGTTGCTATAGAGTCTTTCTTCCCATTCTTTGCCTATTTTTCAATAGAATTCTTTCCTCATCTCTTATGGATTTACAAGCTTTGCTTGTATACTTGAAATACTAGTTTAGATTTTGTAAATATCTTGTCTTCATCTGTTATCTGTATGTTGACAATATTTATGTTGTTTCCCATTGAGCAGAAGATTTTATTTTTATGTCTCCAATCTATTATTTTCTCTTATGGTTTATGTTGTTGAGTTACTGTTTAAGAAGTACTCTCCCCACCCACAGCCAAAGTCACAAAAATATTTTTCTACATCTTTTTCCGTTAGCTTGTCCAAGGTGAACAAAGCTGGACGCTAGTTAAAGTGATGAGGACAAGTTTTGTCAGTAATACTATTGTAACGGGGAATGGAACTCCACTTCACTGAAACAGAATGCTGTGGACTGTTTAAAGCCTGGGGTGTTCGAAGGAAAGACACTGAGGAACGTGAAGGGGCGTTAGTCCATGTGACTGGGCCACCTGGATTTGTTAATTGGCACTTATCCAGAGGAGAAACAAACTTCTCCTATCTTTATGACAGGAGGCAGTGGTGCCAACTGAAGCAAGAAGCCCTCGGAAGTTAGGCCCTTAACTTCCCACAAGGAGTGGGAGAGAGCCGATTAGCTCCCTGAATGTTTGCAGTCTAAAGAGATGGCTCACAGGTGCTTGAAGAAACAGTTTGGGGTGGTAGTTTTACATAGACAGATATAGGTACATAGATAGATGGATAGATAGAGAGACAGATACATAGATAGATGTTATAAGGAATTAGCTCACTTGATTGTGGAGGTCGAGAAGCCCAAAGATCTACGATGGGTGAGCTGGAGACCCAGGAAAGCCAGTGTGCCATTCCAGTCCAAGAATGAAGGCCTGAGAACTGTGGGCACTGATGATGCAAGTTCCAGTCTGAAAGCTGACACGCTCAAGACCTAAGAAGAGTCGATGCTTCAGTCTGAGTCTGAAGGCTAGGAAAAAGAACGTCCTTGCTCAACCAATCAGGTAAGAGAAGTTCCCTCTTATTGGAGGGAAAGTCAACTTTTTTGTTTTATTCAGGCCTTCAACGGATTGGATGAGGCCCACCCACATTAGGGAGGGCAATCTGTTTTACTCAGTCTACTGATTCCAACGTTAATCTCATCTAAACAACACTCTCACAGATACACCGAGAATAATGTTTGACCAAACATCCAGCACCCTATGGTAAAAAATATATATAAAGTCGACACGCAAAATTAACCATCACAGGATCCTATCTGCCTATCACCAGGTTTGGGCTGGAACACACAGTAAATTCTCCTGGCAATGTTGGGCTTTCTCAGCTATGCATTTTAATGGGGCACTGGGGTCATCTTAAGGACACAGCCTTAGGATGCTAGAAGCCATGGTAAAGTTCGGTCACCTCTTGGTGCAGAGGCTTGGATGGAGTCATGATGTATGTGTCAAAAGTTCTGCAGTTCTCAAGATTTAGAATTGACCTTTCAGATTAATCCACCTGGAATTAATTTTTGTATATTTTAGAATGTAATAACACAATTATTTTTCTCCATAGAGTAGTCCACTTTTCCTAACATCATCTAATCAATGTTCTCTCCTTTCCTCTATTTTAATGCCATCTCCATCATATACATCTCTCTGTTTCTGAATCTCTCTTCTGACTCTTTTTCTGCTGTATTTACCTGTTGCTACACTAGTGCCATGTTTTGTTGTTACATTGGCTTTTTAACATAACTCTGTGGCTATAGGGCAACTATCTTTGTTCTATTTAAAAATTATCTAGTTATTTGTAGACTTTGTTCTGTGTATGGCTTAAAATCAGTGTGTCAAATGTCTGAAAAAAATCTATTGTGAAAGTAGGCACTAGAATGATATTGAATGTACAGAGTAATGAGAAAACCTGATAATTTTACAACCTAAAATTATGCCATCCATGAAAATGACATAACTCTATATTTTTTCAGGTCTTCTCTTGCTTTTTAATAAATCATCTCTGCAAGAGTCTTGTGAATTCCTTGTTAGTTCAATTCCTAAATACAACATAATTTTTGTTGCTCATATAATTAGTATCTTATTTTTATTATTTTTTAGGTAACTTACATTGCCATTAGAGAAAGTTGAGGATTTTTAACTTTGTCTTGTATCAGTAACTGCAGAACTTTGGTATTAATTCTGAGAATTTGTTCTTCAGTTGTGTTTTATATAGTAATACTCTCATTTCTAATTAATGACATTTTACCCTTACATCCCAAATCCTATGACTACTCCCTTTATCTGCTCTTTTATGTTTCTGCTGGTCAAGATTTTCAGTGGTATCTTGACTGGAGCAGTGGTGGGAGATGTGCTTGCCTTGTTCCCAACTTTGAGAGACTGCACGTAAAATCCAACTATTAAGAATGACATTTGATTTAGTTTAGGGTGGGTTTTTTTGTTAGATTAAAAAAGTATCTGGGTGACGGCCCAGTGGCATGATGGTTAAGTTTGCACGCTCCACTTCAGCAGCCCAGTGTTCGCAGGTTTGGATCCTGGGCGTGGACCTATGCTCCACTTATCAAACCATACTGTGGCAGGCGTTCCACATATAAAGTGGAGGAAGATGGGCACAGGTGTTAGCTCAGGGCCAGTCTTCCTCAGCAAAAAAAGGATTGGTGGCAGATGTCAGTGTATGGCTAATCTTCCTCCAAAAAAAAAAATTAGCCAAACTTAGTGCTTTTTCTTCTTCTATTTTTGATATGCCCCCTATTTGATCATGATGTATTATTAAATAATATTTTCTTTATGATTTCACATTTACATGAATAAGTGAAATGAGCCATTTTCTTTCCTTTACTGCCATTATTCTGTTTTGGTATAGTAAAGTTTATTGTAGCCTCATAAGATAATTATAATGTTATTCCCTTTTTTTCACAAACAACTTGTATAAATAAGAGATTTATTAAGTGTGCTTCAAAATTTTGTATAAAACCTCATGGATCTGGAGTTTTGGTGTATGTTGGAGGGTTTTGAAATTTCGATTACCAACTCAGTTTTCTATTCCTCAAAATTTTGGCATTTCATGTATTTTTACGAAATGTATTTATGTCATTCATGTTTTCACATTTAGTAGAATATAGCTGTCAATAATACTCTTGTCTTTACATTATGGCTGTTATAAATTATATCTTTTTACTCTATGTTGTTTATTTGAACTTTGAAATTTTTTTCACTGTTCTTGAATTGCCTTCCCAAATCCTTCCTGTCTTATTAAATTTTTTAAAGAACCAGCTTTGTGACTTAAAAATATTCTCTACCTGTTCATTTCTGTTTCATTAATTTTTGCCCTTTATGTTTCATTCATCTTGATTCTTAACGTAAATACTCGATGCAGTTGTCTTCAGTCTCTTTTGTTTTTTGAATGAATGTGTTTCAAGCTGCAGCTTTTTCTATTATTACTTCTTTGCAGGTCCCACAAATTTAACACATTACACTTAAATAACACATAATTGTTATTTAATTCCAAGGATTTGCTGCTTCCTTGGTAAGTACTTCTATAGCTCAAGAATTATTAATTCGCTCTTAAAAACTACTCACAATATGTGGGAGTTTTTAAAGTTATATATTTGTTATTAGCTGTTAATTTTATTTATTCTTTGAACATACGGAGGTTTCTTTTTTTTCCAACAAAGTGTTCTCTGTTTGTTAGATATAAAGTTTCATATGTATCCACTGACACACACAGGGAGGAAGGAAAGGAGGGGGGAAGAAGAGGGTGGGAGAAAGGGAGAGAGGGAGGGAGAAAGGAAGGAGAGAGAGGAAGAGAAAAAGAGGAGGGAGAGAAAGAGGCAGTCTCCTTTTCTCCTACTTCAGTTTAGTTAAATGCCACCAGTCCCTCAAGAACACAGTTCAGTTACCATGGTATATTAACTATGAGAACTTGCATAAAGTACAAACCTCAAGGCTAGCTTCTCAATCCATAAATCACTACGTAAATAACAGACACGCAGATCAGTGACCAATCACGTCGCTTCTTTCAAAGCCTGTCGGCGATTGGTCACTGCTTCTCCGTTAGCTCACTCCCAGACAGCAAAGAGTGTGGTTTTGTTGTTTTCTTGTCTCCAAGTGATAAATCTATGTAATAATTTACAAAAATGGATAATCAGAAGAGAGAATTGGGCAACAAAGATAAAAGCACAGCAAAAAAAATGCAAAGAGACGATGCTGGAAGCGAAGTTCAAATGGAACATAAATGGATTATAGTAGAAGTAGCTCCCCATGAGAATGTTGACACTGCCACTGTTTGAGAGACTCTAGATATGATGTCAAAGGAACTTAGTGAAGGCGAACGTTTGGGCGTGAAGAGGAAAGGATGACAAAAAGGATGCGGTTGTCCCAGAGGAAGTGATGCCAGAAAGACAACATTAAAGGAACATTGAAAGTGCCAAAGGTAAACTATTGAAACTTCATTCAAACTTAGAAAAGAGGATGGCAATTCTCTAAAGCATGAAAAAGATGCTTCATCATATCATCAGCTTATACTTTGAGAGGAAGGCAAGCATTGCTCAAATTCTCAAAGGTTACAGAGGAATCATGATTTTTCCCATTAGTAGAGCACTTCGCATGGTTTCAGTTTGCATGATCATTTTCACAGTCCCACACTACTGTGAAAAGCAAAGACTGGCTGTGTGTTTGTGTGTGCGTGCTCATAATATACATCTACAATGTATGTACACATTCTTTCAGCTTATAAATCACATTATTTAAATCTTTGTTGATATTTTTGTCTGCTTGATCTGTCAATTTCTGAGAGGCATATTAAAATTTTGAATTGAAATTTTTGTTTTGTCTTTTTCTCCCTGTTATTCTATCAGCTACGATTCTATATTCTCTACGACTATATTATTGGTGCCTATCGGGTGGTGATTGTTTTATATTCTTGATCTACTTTTTTTCTTTTTAGCAACATAAAATAGACTTTTTTCTCTTATTTTGCTTTACGCCTTATATTCTAGTTTTTATAATATTACATTGCTACCCTATTTATTTCTCTCTTTCAAGTATTTTCACCAAGAGAATTTTCAAACAGGGTCTTCAATTTATTTAAAGTTTTTTTAAAGAATTGGTTAAAGGAATTTAGACATCATGAAATGATAGTTTTGCTAGATATAAAATTATAAGTTCAATATATTTTACAGCAATTTGGAAACGTAATCAGCAAATAGTGTTGGTTGGAAATTTAATGCCTCTTCCTTTAGTTGATTAACTCTTCTGGAAATTTTTAGGATTATCTCTATCTATTCTGTACTTAAATTTGATTATAATTTTTCTATATGTGTCTATCCTGTTGGACATTTTGTGACTCCTTTAAATCTGAGATCTTCCTTTTAAAGCTCCAAAATTAATTCTTTTTTTTCTTCTTCTGTGACAAATGTTTTAATACAGGTTTTATTCATCTTGTTTACTCCAAATCTCTTATTTTTTTTCTTTTACATTTTCTCTTTGTCCCTTCCTGGTGCCTTCTTTGAGATTCCTTCCACCTGATTTTTTAGCTCACTGATTTTTGGTTGTGCCATACTGTTATTTAATCCTTCCATTGATTGTTTATTTCAATTAATATATACTCATATACCCCATATGTCCAATTGGCTTCTCTCTATAATTGTTTATTCCTGTTTCATATTTCCAATATCTTCCTTCATATTTTTGATAGTATTTATTAAGCTAGTTTCAAATTCTCATTCTGTCTTGTCCTTTTATTCTAATTCAGCTGGTTTGGTAATTCCACTTGTTTTCTCTCTTTTGTAATTCTTGTGAGCATCAAATGTCTATTTTCCCTGGGAAAGTAGTATAGGGATATTGGCTTTTTAAGGCCTTGGGGGGGGATGCTTGGGCCTTTCCTGGTGAGGGAAGGGGTAGGGTACAACGATCTAGATGTCTGTCCCCCATTGCCACTAGGTGAATCTGCATCTCAGACCTCAGTGAATTCTCTGTACCCACACTGCTCCTTTCTAAGAGCTGCCTTCCTAAATGTAATTTTTTGCCCACAGCCTGAAGTTTGAAGGGCAATGTGGAGGAAAGAGGTTCAGGGTTAGGACTTTTTCACTGGACCTGTGCTCATCCACATTCCTCCTTGTCCAGGCTCCATCATCACCCCAGTGTTACACCATGTCAACACCTCTGACTGGCTCTCGTATGTTTCTGTGGTTTTTCGACATGACATTAGGGGCACAGCACAGCATACTCAACCCAGGGGAATGTTAATATCTCCAACCAATTTCCAAAAATTTCCATTAATTTCCTGGGTGCATCAATGATGTGGAGGAGAGAGGCTTTCTGTTGTGTTTGTTTTTTCAATCTCCATAATAAATAGGATGGCCAATTTTCTATTTTTTTCAGGCTAACTTTAATAATTTATGAAAACCTTTTCTCAAATATCAGTATGAAGAAATGAAAAAAAAAAAAAAAAGAAGACAATTTGCACCAGAATTATATTCAGAGCAAGTACAGGGTAATTATAATATAAGATGAACACTACAATAAGGAAAGGCAATTTCCTTTCACATCTCTGGGTATTCTTTTATTTCGGATGGTTTCTTCTTCTTTTCTCCATATTTAAATGTCAACTTTCACTCTTCTTACTCTATATTCTCTCCTGAGTTGGATTCAGTCATTACTCATCTTCACTTACTTTCTATAATCTTTTGATAGATTCTTCAGCCCAGTCTATTCTTTCTTCAGCCCAGAATATTATCTAAATTCGAGTTCATATATACAACTGCCTACTTAGTTAACATCTTTGCAGAAGATCTCAACCAAGACCAGCTTCTTGGACATGCGACCTATGCAGTCACGGGGGCCCTGTGCTTGATTGAATGTTCTGCTGTCTTCTTGAAATTTAAACAAGGGCCCCACAAGTGATCTAGCCAGTCTTGGTACTGTAAAATGTAACATGCCACATCAACTTTCTTCCCCAAACTTCTCCTTCTCTAGTGGCCCCTGGCTTAGTAAAGGGCAGCTTTTCACCCAGTTCCCCTTGCCAGAGACCCAGGGCTAACCCTTCATGACCCCTGCCTATCTCTCACACCACAGACCACCAATCCTCAAGGATTCTGAACTTTAGTTCTTAAGTATCTCTAGACATCTCCTTTCTAATCTGTTTGCTACCAGCTACATCAAATAACCATCTTCTCTTGTCTGCTTTCCTGCAATAACTCCATCTTCCCAGCTACACTTCTTGTGCCCTCTCTCTCTCCCATATATTGTCTTCCCCAGAGGTGCAATGATCACTGGTCTTCTGGCACCAAGAGGCTTACACTCTATGGAGAATGTAGAAGCAAAAGTAACTGTAAAATAAGATATACTGACATACATGCTAAATAGACAATTAAATAATATGCTGTAGGACCTGAAAGAAAGACATCTCTAATGGGATTGATGGGAGAGGGGTTCAGGCAGGAGAGGATTTTCATTTTAATATTATAAGATTGGGATATATTGATTTTAAAAATGTTTCAAATATTTGATTTAGGCATTATTTTCTCCTAAAGACAAAAAAAAATGTCTAATCCAGATTTCCTATTAGTAATGAATTTTGCAGACCCAATACAATTAGTAATGTATCTCCTTCCTCCGGTCTTTCTCCCTATAATTCATCCTTACATTGTTGCACACTTTTTCTTTCTAAAATATAGATGATGCCACTCTCCTGCTTAAATGATCCCCAGTGAGTACATGATGAAGTCCATCCTCTTTAAAGTAGCATGTATGTCTTTTCACCAACTGATTCCAGCCTCCTTTCTAGCTTTATTCCCAACTTCCTGTCTGTCCCTCCATGCACACTCTCCATCAACCACTGCCTATGATCGAAGAACGCCTTGCCCATTTCTATGCATTCACTCTCCTTGGTCTATTCTTCAGCCAGGGGCAGCCCTCATACCTTTGTCCACTTGGCTAGCACCTATGGTATTGTAATTTCTTACTCTTGTGACATATAGTCTACTTGCCTTTCTCTTAGCCACCCCTCAGCTCTGCAACCTCCCACCCTAGGAAATAAATTGTTATATTAATGATATCCGTGGTACTATTATAGTACAATCATACCTCAGAGATATTGTGGGTTTGGTTCCAGACCACCACAATAAAGTGAATGTCTCAATAAAGCAAGTCACGCAAATTTTTTATTTTCCCAGTGCATCTAAAAGTTATGTTTACACTATACTGTAGTCTATTTAGTGTGCAATATCATTATGTCTAAAAAAGTGATGTACGCATCTTAATTAAAAAATACTTTATTGCTAAAAAATGCTAATCATCAACTCACCGTTCAGTAAGTTGTAACCTTTTGCTGGTGAAGGGTCTTGCCTCCATATTGATGTCTGCCGACTGATCAGGATGGTGGTTGCTGAAGGCTGTGACAATTTCTTAAAATAAGACAACAATGAAGTTTGCCTCATCAATCAACTGCCTTTCATGAACAATTTTTCTATAGCATGTGATGCTGTTTGACAGCATTTTACCTAGAGTACAACTTTGAAAATTGGAGTCAGTCCTATCAAACCCTGATACTGCTTTGTCTACTAAGTGTATGTAATATTCTAAATCTTCATTGCAGTAGATTCTATCTCAAGAAACCACTTTCTTTGCTCATTCATAAGAAGCAACTGCTTGTCTCATAATGTTTTATCATGAGATTGCGGCAATTCAGTCACATCTTCAGCCTCCACTTCTAATTCTAGTTTTCTTGCTATTTCCACCACATCTGCAATTATTTCCTCTACTGAAGTCTTGAACCCCTCAAAGTCATCCATGAAAGTTGGAATCAGCTTCTTCCAAACTCCTGTTAATGTTGATATTTTGACATCTTCCTATGAACCATGAATGTTTCTAATGGCATCTAAAATGGTAAATCCTTTCCAGAATGTTTTCAATTGACTTTGCCCAAATCCATCAGAGGAATTACTATTTATGGCAGCTATAGCCTTACAAAATGTATTTCTTAAATAATAAGACTTGATCCATGGGCTACAGAATGGATACTGGGTTAGTAGGCAGGAAAACAATATTAATCTTGCCATGCATCTCTATCAGAGCTCTTGGGTGACCAGATCATTGTAAATGAGCATTGATATTTTGAAAGGAATTTTTTTTTTCTGAACAGTAGTTCTTAACAGTGGGCTTAAAATATTCAGTAAACCATGTTGTAAACAGATCTGTTGTCATACAGGCTTTTGTTGTTTCCCTTATAGAGAACAGGTAGAGGAGATTTAACATAATTCTTAAGGGCTCTAGAATTTTCAGAATGGTAAATGAGCATTGGCTTCAACTCAAAATCATCAGCTGTATTGGCCCGTAATAAGAGAGTCAGCCTGTCCTTTGAAGCTTTGAATACAGGCATCAACTTCTCCTCTCTAAGTATGAAAGTCCTAGATAATATTTTCTTCCAATATAATAATGTTTCATCTACATTGAAAATTTGTTGTCTGTGTGGTCACTTTCATTAATTATGTTAGCTGGATCTAATGCATAACTTGCTGCAGCTTCTACATCAGCACTTGCTGTTTCACCTTGCACTTTTATGTTATGGAGAGAGCTTCTTTTCTTTATTTCTTTTTTTTTTTTTTTGTGAGGAAGGCTTGGCCCTGACCTAACATCCATTGCCAATCTTCCTCTTTTTTCTTGAGGAAGATTGTTGCTGAGCTAACATCTGTGCCAATCTCCCTCTATTTTGTATGTGGGATGACACCACAGCATGGCTTGACAAGTAGTGTGTAGGTCCACACCTGGTATCTGAACCTACAAACCCCAGGCAGCCAAAGCAGAGTATGTGAACTTAACCACTACACCACTAGGCCAGCCCTGAGAGTTTCTTTTCTTAAACCTTATGAACCAACCTCTACTAGCTTCAAACTTTTCTTATGCAGCGCCCTCACCTCTTTTAGCCTTCATAGAATGGAAGAGAGTTAGGGCCTTGCTCTGGATTAGGCTTTGGCTTAAGGGAATGTTGTGGTTGGTTTAATCTGTATAGACTATGGAAGCTTTCTCCATATCAGCAATAAGGCTGTTTTGCTTTCTTATCACTTGTGTATTCACTGGTGTAGCATTTTTAATTTTCTTCAAGAACTTTCCCTTTGCAGAGCCAGCCCCGTGATCAAGTGGTTAAATTCACGTGCTCCCCTTTGGTTCCCTGGGGTCTCACCGGTTTGGATCCTGGTGCAGACCTAGCACTGCTCATCAAGGCATGCCGAGGCGGCGTCCCACATGGTAGAGCTAGAGGGACCTACAACTAGAATATACAACTATGTACTAGTGGGTTTTAGGGAGAAGAAGAAAAAAGAAAGATTGGCAACAGATGTTAGCTCAGGGCTAATCTTTAAAAAAAAAAAAAAAGGAACTTTCCCTTTGCATTCATAACTTGGCTAACTGTTTGGCCCAAGAGGCCTAGCTTTCAGCCTATCTCAGCTTTTGACATGCCGTTCTCACTAAGCATAATCAGCTCTAGCTTTGGGTTTAAAGTGAGAGACGTGTGACTCTTCCTTTCGCTCAAATACTTGGAAGCCATTGTAGGGTTATTAACTGGCCTGATTTCAATATTGTTGTGTCTCAGGGAATAAGGAAGCCCAAGAAGAGAGAGAGAGAGACAGGGGAACGGCTGGTTCGTGGAGCAATAAGAACACACACAATGATGAAGTTTGTCATCTTATATAGGTGTAGTTTGCAGTGCCCCAAAACAATTACAATAGCAACATCAAAGATCACTGATCACAGATGACCATAACAAATATAATAATAATGAAAAAGCTTGAAATGTTGTGAGAATTACCAAACTGTGACATAGAGACATGAAGGGAGCAAATGCTGTTGCAAAAATGGTGTGATAGAATTGCTTGACACAGGGTTGCCACAAATCTTCAATTTGTAAAAAGAAGGATATCTGCAAAGTGCAATAAAATGAAGCACAATAAAATGAGATATGACTAAACTGTGTATTGTCGATTTTAAGGTGCACATTTTTGGTACATTGTAACATCTCTGAAATCAGAATGTGTCTTATAACAGCCAAAATGTTATTATTTGGCATAATTTATTTCTTAGTGTCATATACTATAATGGTGCATTTTACAATTGATGGCATTTTAGATTAGATGAAATATGGTAGTTCTTTATTATGAGTCTGTCTCTCCTAGACTGTGAATGCCTTATGTACTGTAATACTCTAATTCACATAATGCATAATACATATGTATTCCATAAATAAAAATTGTCTAATTGAATGGGTGGTACATGCACTAGTGCACAGAGGATAGAAGAAATATTAGAAGACAATATAATTTTGACTGGTGAATTCTGAATACGTCTGTGGATTGTACCAATGTCAATTTCCTAGCTTTGATACTGCACTATAATTATGTAAGATGTCATCATTGGAGAAATACAATTAAGGGTATGTGGGCTCTATCTGTACTATATTTTGCAAATTCCTGTGAATCCAGAATTATTTATACTCTAAAGCCTTTTTTTAGGATTAAATCCACAGAAACCCATTAAAAAGACAAGCTGGTTTTGATACCATTGTGGACTGAAATCAGAATGACACATAAATGCTCAATAACCAGTTGCTATTACAATTTTACTTATTATTGACTTTCCCTTGACCTATCAAAATTACCTTGTTTATGTAACTTGCTAACAGAATTCATGGGGTGCCTATTCAAAGCCTCTTCTTGTTAACAGACATTCACTGGGGCTTGAGCCTATGATTTCTCTGTATCATTCAAAAAATAAAAAATCTTAACCTCACTTTTAATCAAAAAAGTGATCTCGTCTCATTAGTCAAGGTGCACAGTCTGTGTAATAGTTAAAACCCCAAATCTCACTTAATATTAAAGCTTCCCTCACTGGTTGGTTCTGCTGGGGCAGACAAAGAGGGCTGGTGACTTCTTTTCTGTTTACTAAGCTTCTACTCACATCTCTTGCCCTCTTTTCTCAAGACACTTCTGGATTTTCCAGGCTGGCAGGAGAGGCATAGGAGGTAATAGGTAGAAACAAAGTCTTTACTTCACTGGTGCCACAGCAAATGGATGATGGAATCGTCTGGGATTGGAGAGTTTTTAGAGCCAACACTCTCCAGATTTTGCAAATGGGCAAACCTGACTCTCTTCCTTATAAGCACCTTTGTGTGTGTTTCCCATGTATGGGAGCTTCCTACTAGTTCTCTCGGCAAGGGTAACATCTTCTGCTAAATGCTACATGCAGACAGCCTTCACCACAGGTCGGGTTCTCTCTCTGTTCTACTGCTTCTTGCCTGTGAGCCCTCAGCAGGGTCAACACCAGCCCCAAACATCAGGATCCTCATCAGTCTCCTCAAATAATCTTCTTAAAGTTCTGCCTCCCGCGAGACTCTTGTCGCGTGTTGGGGGTCAGGAAAATGGAAAATATCACACCACTCCAAGATTTTCCAAAGTTAGTAGCCTCTCTACTTTCCAACTTCAACACTTTCATAAATCTGAGGTGACTATTGGCTGAGGCTTACAAAGTTGGTGGTCCGCTAGCTCCTTTGCAAGTCCTGCACTGTCCCACTTCAGCTGCCGTCCATGGTATGAAGGCCTCAGCCAAGATGGAGGTAGAAACACTGCCATGTTTACAACTACCTCACCAATTTATTCTATGAAAAAAAGAACACGAAACCTTGGATATCAAGAAACTCTATTGCCATTACCAATGTCTTTTCCAGACGGGTGATTCTTTAAATAATCAGGAACTTAAAAAGATCAAAATCTTTAAGTTTGTTTCCAAATCATGTCATGTATCTGAGACACTTAATCGTTTTAATATGTATTCAAGAACATCTATATTTCTGTCAAACAGAACATGAGGAGTCAGGAAATTTCAACTATAAATTAAATAAAGTTACATCAAATAGCATTAATAAATATGTATATATGTCTGATAACACAGGTTATTTCTGTAGCTTAGCTGGCATTATACTTTAAGCTCTTTTATTAAAGAGACTATATCTTCAACAGTTGTGCTTTTTCAGTATTTTAAGATGTAAATACTAAACATATATTAAAAACGTGTAAAATAAAATCTATGTGCATTTGAGGATGAGTTTCACATCTAATTCTGCAAAGATAGCAAGGATTGTGTGTGTGTATATATACACATGTATACATATATATATACAGACATATATGTAGCTATATACAATATGAGCAGACCTTGCTCTAATGTATATTGAATTTTTAAGATATCGTTTTGAAGTGGCTTTGTGTAATTTTGATGATCTTGTTTAATAAGGCATTTAAAAACAAAACAACAAATCTGAATAAAATATCCCCTTTAAAGTCTCAGTCAAAGGCTGTACACATGGAAGACTGAAAAATAACCAGCTTTTAAATTCTGTCCTTTCAACAATACAACCGCACTTTCAAATGTGCTTTGTTGTTTTCTTTTAATTCACTAAAATTAATCTTATAGATGTAGATGCCAGATTTGCATTAATTAAAACTCTACTGTAGAAGCCAGGCTTAATTGCAATCAAATTTGCTTAATTATGCATGGCGAGAGATTCCCAAACGAGAAAGGTTTTAGTAAGGATTTTGGTTTTTTGCATTGACAAAATAAATTGAAATTGTCATTTTTTGTGTTTTATGTAACACTTGTAAATAATTTGTGGAGCACCTTAAGTCTTCTATGTAAAGCAATGTTATTGCTTAAGTAATTATAACAATCTGCATTTTTCATTGTTAATTGTGGGTGTCAGACTCATTAATTTTAATTTACAGACTGTAATGAAATTAAGAAAATTTTATGCTGATCTGCTGAAACTTGTCTTACAGGAAGTTGTTTAACACAACTAAAGTTTTGAAAAAGTCAAGGCTCATTTTTGTAATTTGCATTTCAACTAATACAAGCATTCCACAACAGTTTTTCAGTAAAATCTTGCTTCAATACAAAAGCAGATCAACTTTATGAACAATTTGGTTTTTAAACATTTTAAAATGTTTCAAGTACAGCACTAATTAAACGTAAATTTAAATTTAACTTAGAATTAAACCTTTCTTTAAAGAAAATCTGCAAACATTAAAATATAGTTTCAATTCTATTTCATCTGTTTTCTGTAGAAGATAATGTTATGGGGGAGGTGGGAAGACAGACAAAACCAAAAATCAATTTAATCATCCTTAAATCAGTGGATCATCAGTGCACTGACTCACATTTCAATGTGGATCATGCATAGTGTTTTAATCTCAGATATCTGTCATATATCCATAGCTTTAAAAACTGCATCTACAATCTCACTTGATTTTTAAATGTGAATTTAAAACAAAGTAATTCATTTGAATATTAGCAAAGCATACACTTAAATAAGGAAAGTTAATGATAAGGAAAAATGACAAATCTTTTTGATTTTCCTGTTAAGGTGTTCCACTTTGCTCTTGAAGCCTGTTTAAACTTTAAGTGGTATAATTATTAATATAAAAATATAATGGAAATAGAAAGTATCTTTCATGCTTCTTTAGTAGCAAGTCAACTCTTAGGGAAATTAGCTAAAGAGCTTTCCCCTCAATTATTATTCATCCAATTAAAAATTCCAAAACAATTACTATAATTCTGCTTAAAACCAAGCATGAAAGTTTGGTAGTCAAATGCGCTTAAAATTGTTGAATGTCTCAAGAAGAAAATGACAAAGCAAAGATCATTCCATAGTTAAGGCTAAACTTTAATTACAGCTCTTTTTAAGTCAAGTTATTCTGAAGAGGTGGAATAAATCATCAAAAGGGTCTTCTTGTCAGTGCGTCACGGCATGTGGTACTCTACAACAAGGTATTGGTGGTGGGTCAAAATCTTTTCCCTTTATTAACTCAACAGGAGACATAATAGAGATAAGGAATGCCTAGGGAAGATACCAAATACACAAATAAATAAGTAGCAAGTGCCTAACAGAATCTTCCGGTAACTCATAAACAATGAGAAGAAGACAATGTGGTTCAATGTTTAACAAACTGACAGTGAAAATTCAGAAGAGCACTTCTTCATCCAAGGCTTTAGTTAGAGGACCACTTTTGCATTTTATTTACCTTGATTAAAGCCTCAAAATCTGTTCATTTTGTATTTCTTCACAAAAACATTTAATCGTTATTCCACTTTTTCCATTCTTAATTCTAACCAATTTTCACCAGCCCCTGGGAAACCAAAAGACTCCACCACCCCAAACAAATTGTTTTATGATTTTCTGTGCCTGTCTTTAGGATATCATAAAGAACTTCTTTATTAGAGATGCATTTATATTACCCTGCGAAAAGTAAGATTTGTATATTCTATCATTTTTTTAAAGCCTAGGTACAGTTATACACCAATGCACTAACACAATTTGTTTTCCACTGCTCTTTGCTCTTTAGAATCATTTTCTCTCTTAATTATATTTTTATCTCTGTTCGTGCTTAAATCTTAATTTTTAGTTTACTCTCTTGTTAGAAAGTGATTTCTTCACTCTCTTGTCTCCCTTATCACTCTGTTCCTAATTCCTAAGCACTTTCTCCAGCCGTATTTTCACCCCTTTCTGTTACTCTTTGTTACCATATCCTCTATTCCATTCTGTGTCCCATTTCATCCTGTCCTCTCTGCCCCTGGTTTCACCCAGAGATGCTATTATGGTGATTGATTTACACAGTGCACAACATTCCATAGGTATCATATTGCTATACAACATACACATCCCATACAACAATAAATCTAAAAATAACTAGCAAAAGGAGACATTTAAGTTGAGAGTTAAAAGTGCTAACAGGGTCAACTGGTACAGTCATTGTGTGGATGGTGGTTTCACTACCTTGGAGACAAATGGGCAAAAGCCAATGGAGCTGGACACTCATGATGAAACCAGTAATAAATCAGACACAGAGTATAAGCATGAATCAAATTACTATACTCAAATAAGAGCTAGGCACAGACTTGAAAGGAAAATATGTCATTTTCTTCCCTTTCCCACCATCTCACTTCCATCCATCTTTTGTGTCTCTTACTTGATGCCTGCCTTTCTCATTCCCGCTCTTATTTTAAGGTTTCCCTTATTCTATAATTTTCTAAAGGAGCAAGATTCATACCCTAATCCTGAAGTGCTTATGCTTCTTATTAAATGTAATTCGATGTGTTAAGATTTCAGTGCTCTAAAGAGTCAGGTGTGTAATGATGAATAACATCTGTATACCTTAAGAAGGGAAAGCCTGTTCACAATTCAGAAATGGGCAGACATAACAGCTAAAGATAATTTGTAATCTTCACATGGACTCTAATAAGAACACTCTGTCATTTATAGGAAGATGTTGCTTTTTTGTTCCCTTCTCTTCTGTTCCTAGACTCACATGATGTCAATTGTTCTTTCAATCATTCAGTAACCACCCTCCACTCGGGTGTAGCCACAAGTGCCTCTGTGTTAAACCACCTGTGAGACATATTAAGTACAACCTCAAACAATGCAGCAGAAATATTGATTCGCGGGAAACAATAGCACCAGACAGAATGAACTAGCTGTTCTCTTAAATGGGCCACTCATTTAAGGCCAGGACTCAGGTTGGGTTCAGAGGAGAGGCAAAACAACAAGTAGACTTCGCAAACTTCTGAGCTTTTCTTTAAGCACTTGAAATTTGTCTTTTTATTATGGAAAAATTCAAACATGAAAAAATAGAGACTAGTACAAGGAATGCCATGTACCTATCATGCAGCTTTACCAATTGTGTTTCCTCCCTCTCCCAGAGTCTCCCGTCGCTATGTCTCAGACATATCATATACTCCATAAACGCCAGTTCACCTTTAACCAAGTGGTAGCTTCTCTTTGGTTTAAAAAAGAGCTTTTTTATCTTTCAAATATCAGTAAAAATTTACTATAATGTTGTGTCATTTCAATTAATAAAAAATATTTGTCAGCTGTGTGCAAAACCTATGCTGGCCACGTTAGTGAGGATCTGGAGAATTTCAATGCTCTTTGAAGACTTTTAACCAACACGCTTTTTCAATGCCATCCGTGTCCCCCACCTTCAGAAGTATCTGGTGTCTCTCATTTTGAGTCTATTCAGGGTTCTTTAGCAGAAATTAATGTACATTTGTTGTTTTTTCCCTCTGGTTTAAAAACACAATTATTGTTAATCTGGTATTCTCCAGTCTTCAAAATGCAGTTGGCATCTCTCCTACTGATATATCATTTACATTTTCTTTCTTTTTATAGGATTTTACCTCTTTCATTCTCTCAGTTTAATTTTAGTTAATTTCTGGAATAAATAGGTATGTTCATAATCTAAGCTTGTATGTCCCCACTTTAATGTTTAAGACATTTTTACTTGAGTGTTGATACTTAAAGTTGGTACCACATTCTGTGTGATAATTGTGGGATTCTGATTGGTAAAGAGGAGAGGACAGAAAAATCAGATTAAAGAACAGGCAGTTAAGAAAAATACTGTTTATATCTATATTAGTTTATTCTACATTTGATTTTTTCTTTATATTATACTTTCCTTATATGGATAGTCATTATATACACTATCTCTATATTTTGATTAATAATGCATTTGCAATTGATGGAGAGATAAGGCAGAGAGGAATGGTAACTTTCACATGTCCCCAGTGTAGTTTCATTCTTTTCTGGAAAAATGTCATCTACAAAACATACTGCCTTTTTACACTATTTATAATGAGCCTTTTTCTGCAACATCTGTCTCAGGAAGATGTAAAGTAGGAATCGTGTATGGGTGATATGAAACCATCAGCTGAAAAATGTCGGAAGAAAAACAGATCCTGAGAGAGCAAGCCGTAGTGACCTGTGACTGTATTCAAAACAGTTGAGACTGTGGAGAGAAGATTATCTTCTCTCATGTTTTGATCTAGTTGCATTCTAATTGATTTGTTTACAAGTCATAGAAATTAATACTAAGTATGTGAAGGTCCTCAGGAGGGGAATTTAATGGAGGAATACTGGGCAGCTCACAGAAAGAAGATAAGGCTGGAGAACTAGGCTCAGAAACTGGGCAGGAGCAGGGGATCCTCTGGGAGACTGGGATGCAGGGTCTGCTCACCTTCTCTTCTGGCCAGCATCTCGGGAACAATGGAACTCCAGCCATGTCTCTGCATCACCCTGCACGAGTTTCCCAGTCCTAAGGGTCCTCTTGGCTACATCCTTGTCTGGTGCCTGCTCTTACCTGCTTCAGCCTGGAAAAGAAGAACTTCTAGGAAGCCCCTCATTTGATGTTACTTGTTTGCCGTATGGGAGGGCATAGTACCCTGATTACGATGCCACAAAGACTCCATACCAGGGAACAGGGTAATTCCCAAAAGGAAACCTGAGCATTGTAAATAAGAGAGAATGGCTGCTGGAAAGGCAAAATAACAAAAGATTACTCCACACAATTATCATTCTTTTTCTATATAAATCTATTAGTAATCACTGCAAAGACGAGAAAACAGCAGACTTTTATGAATAGAATAGGCAATCAGTTGGATTATTATCTCTCTGTTTTCTTTAAACCTCTTCTGCCTTGAACGGCTCCATTCTTAACATTTTGCTAAAATATTACTGTCTTGCTCTCCACAAGAGTGAACCCTCCACTGTGTAGTCTTTCCCAACTCCGCTTGACCTTCTTCAGTACTCCCTGAAGTACCCTGCACCCCAGACAGTGTATTCATTATATTTGCCATTGAAAATATGTGACCATGAACAAGTGATGCTGCAGAAGTAGTCTATACAACATTACGTCACTCTTCTCTGCATTTATTTTTGTAGCAAGAAAGTACAATATTCAAAATTTAAAAGAAAAAATCCAGGCTAGGAATATGTCCCCCAAACGAGGCATTTCCAAGTGTGAATTGCGATTCCTAATAATATCTCATATTTTTAAGTAGATGTAACCTTTTATTTGATTATCAGAACAATCATGTGAGCTTGGCATTATCTTCTAGAATAAACAAATGAAGAAAAAGAGGTAGATAAATTAAGTAATATGCCCAAGAATGTACCAAGAGTAAACAAAAGAACAGGATTCAACTTTAGTTTTCTGAAAGTGGGTTTGATATTTTTTCACCACAGGAGGAGGAGGAGATGGATGGGAGTGGAAGAAGTTGAACGGGGTCAGTGGTTTGTACCAGAATTATCACTTGAGGTATTTATTCCAAACTGCCTATTATATTCATTCATTCAACCCGTATTTATTGAGCCCCTGTGTGGGCCAGGCACTCTTCTAAGTACTGGTGTGTATCTCAGTAAACAACGGTAAACAAATCCCTTCCCTGTGGGAGAAGATGAATGAATAAGTAAATAAAAGATGTGTTATGGTCGAAGGTGATGAGTGCTATAAAAACAAAAATAACAGAGAGGAGACTAGGGAATGTTCAGTTGGTGGCTAGTGTGAGGGTAGCAATTTTAAATAAAGCAGTCCAAGAAGGCCCCACTGAGAAAGTAGCATTTTCATAATGTCCTCAGAAAGGTGACATGATGATCTGCACCTTTGTCTGGGGAAAAGTGTTCTACGCAGTGGGAATAGAAGGTACAAAGTCCCTGAGCAGGTGTGTGGTGACGTGTTTGAGCAACAGCAAAGAGGCTGGTGTGGCAGAATCAAAGTGAGGAAGTAGAGTGTATGAGATGAGGTCAGAAACATAATTAGGGACTAGATCATGTAAGGCCCTAAAACACAATTAAAACCACTTTGGCTTTATCCTTGAAGGTAAGAACCTGAAACCAGAAAACTCCTAGAAAAAAATATAGGCAGTACACTCTTTAACATCAGTCTTGGAAGCATCTTTTCAATTACCATGTCTACTGGGACAAAAGAAACAAAAGAAAAAATAAACAAATAGGACTTCGTCAAAGAGCTTCTGCAAGGCAAAGGAAACGAAGAACAAAACAAAAAGACAACCCACCAACTGGGAGAGAACGTTTACACATCATATATCTGACAAGGGGCTAATCTCCAAAATATCTAAAGAACTAACGCAACTCAACAAGAAAAAAACAAACAACCCAATCAAAAAATGGGCAGAGGATATGAACAGGCATTTTTCCAAAGAAGATATACAGATGGCCGATAGGCTCATGAAAAGATGTTCAACATCACTAATCAACAGGGAAATGCAAATCAAAACTACGCTAAGATATTACCTCACACCTGTTAGAATGGCTACAATCTCCAAGGCAAAAAATAACAAATGTTGGAGAGGATGTGGAGAAAAATGGAACCCTCATTCACTGCTGGTGAGAATGCAAACTGTTGCAGCCACTATGGAAAAGAGTATGGAGATTTCTCAAAAAATTAAAAATAGAAATACCATACGATCCAGCTATCCCACTACTGAGTATTTATCCAAAGAACTTGAAATCAACAATTCAAAGAGACTTATGCACCCCGATGTTCACTGCAGCATCATTCACAATAGCCAAGATGTGGAAGCAACCCAAGTGTCCACTGACTGATGACTGGATAAAGAAGATATGGTATATATATATATATATACACACACACAATCGAATAATACTGAGCCATAAAAAAGATAAAATCGTCCCATTCATAACAACATGGATAGACCTTGAAGGGCAAAATAAGCCAGACAGAGAAAGACAAACACCATATGATTTCACTCATATGTGGAAGATGGACAAAGAGAACAGTTTAGGGGTTACCAGAGGGGAAGGGGATTGAGGATTGGGCAAAAAGGGTGAAGGAGCACATTTATATGGTGACTGACAAATAAGGATGTACAAGAAATTTCACAATGTCATAAACTGTTATGACCTCAATAAAAAAAAAAAAAACATTTTGGCTTTGTCTCTGAGAGAAATGGGAAGTCTTGGAGGGACTTCTCCAACAGTGATATGATTTGACTTTCCTTAAAGGACTATTCTGGTTGCTACAGTGAGGCAAAGGAGGACTCAGTGAGAAATTTAGGAGGCTACTGTAGTCATCCAGAAAAAAGAAGATGGTGACTCAGATGAGGACAGGAGCGCAAAACGTGATGAGAAGTGGTCAGATCCTAACTATATTTTGAAGGCAGTGCCACAGGCTTTGCTGTTATATCGAATGTAGGGTGTGAGAGAAAAGGGGAAGTGGAGCATGACTTCATTGAGATGTCAGTGGAGCAGGTTGCAGGGGTAAATCAAGAGTTTCATTTGGAAAAAGTTAAGTTTGAGAAACTTATTAGATGTCTGAATCTAGATGTTGCAAAGGCAGTTGGACAGTGGAGAAATTAGGTTAAAAAATATATTCAGAAGTTGTTTGCATATCGATGGCATTTAAAGTTATGTGCTTGAATGAAATATCAAGGGGAAAAACAGATAAAGAAAAGATGGAGTCCAAAGTCTAGCCCCTGGGCAATCCCAGAGCTAAGAGCCCAGGGCCCGGGATGATAGAAGAAACCAGGGGCATGTAGAGTTCTGGAAGTCAAGTGAGTAAGTATGTCAATGAAGAGAAGCAAAGGTCTTTGTTAAATGCCGTTGATAAGCTACATAAGAGGATAACTAAAACATTGACAATTCAGATTGAGCAGCATTGGTGACCACAAGAAAAGTAGAGTTGGTGCATGTGTGTTTGGGATGAAGGGTGAGGAGGCTGATTGGAAGAGTTCAAGAAAAAATGAGAAAAGTTAAGTTGGAGACAGAATAGAGTCTACACTTTTACAGAGTTTTGTAGTAAAGGGCGTTAGAGATATAGGAAGTATCGTAAAAAGGAAATTGGGAGCAAGAGAAGATATTTTAGCATGGGAGAAATTACAGCACTTTGCTATGCTGAAGGAAGAGGTCCCAGAGAAAAGGAAAAGCACTTGCTACAGAAGAGAGAGGGAGAGTTGGTGCATCAATGTCTTTGGGTAGAAGAGTGCAAACAGAGAAGTGGAGCACGAATCAGGAAAGTAAACAGAGCAAACGGACATAGATACGGAGATGGAGATGGCAGTGGGCTTCAGAAGTTCTACTTGGACTGATTCTATTAACGCAGTGGAATAGGAAGCAGTGTCGTCAGTGGAAATATAGGACGGCTTCTCAGAGAGTGGTTTGTTTAACAAGAGATTACTAGGCTGTTGCTATTACTGTAATGTTGTTATTATTCTAAGAGTCTGAGATATTTGGGAAGTGACTAAGGGAGGGTAGAGAGGAAGATCAGGAGGAGAGTCACCGAACTGAGAGCGAAGCTTTGCCTCCTCCTGCCTTCATTGCCAACTCTCCCTGGGTGATTTGTCCCCCACCCCAAAGCACTCCCACATCTATACCTCAAGAAGGACCACACGATGCTGGAGCACCTCTTCACTTTAAAGGGATCTTGGCAATTATTTTCAGGCTTGATCCCTTCTCACAAGATTTAAACCTGTTTCTCCTGCCTGGAGCACTATTCTCCCAGATCTTGGCATGGATTTCTCATCACTCGGATTTCAGTTCACATCTTTTTTTCTCAGAGACCACCTCAGACCATCTGCTATGGTCTGAATGTTTGTGTCCCCTCAAAATTCATATGTTGAAATTCTAACTCCCAAAGGTGATGATGTTCATATGTGGGGCTTTTGGGAGGTGCTTAGGTCACGAGGGTGGAGCCCTCTTAAGTGGGATTAGTGCCTTTATAAAAGAAGCTCCAGAGAAGTTTCTAGCCCCTTCCACCGTGTGAGCACACAGCAAGAAGGTGCTGGCTATAAACCAAGAAGAGGCCCTCACCTAACCATGCTGTCACCTTGATCTTGGACTTTCAAGACTCCAGAACTGTGAGAAATAAATTTTTGTTGTTTATGAGCTACACGGTCTGTGCTATTTGGTTATAGCCGACCAAATGGACTAAGATATCATTCTAGCAAAAGCAGTTCATCCCCCTTAATCCCTTTCCACTCCCTAACATTATCATCTTTTTTCTTCATAAAGCTTACCAGAAATTATTATGTGTGTTTTCTTGGTTCAGGTGTTTCCTGTCTATCTCCTTCTACTACAATATAAGCTCCATCTGCGTGGGAACTGAGCCTCTCTTCTTTCCTGCTGTACACCCAGCACCTAAAACAGTTCCTGGCCAAGAGTGGGTAGTCAATAAATACTTGCCGAATAAACTAATGTACAATAACAAGTCTTTTCTGCAATATGTTTGACAGAAGATAATGTCCACAAATGGACATTTATCGGGTGATCACAACTTTATAAGTTATTTTTCTTAATTTTAATATGTCTTATTTAACCTAATACATCCAAAGTATTAGCATTTCAACATGTAATCAATAAAAAATTTTTGTTTTTTATTTTTTTCAGGTGTACCTCATTATATTTCAATTTCTGTGTCATGTTCACCTCCCAAAGACTAACTACCATCCATCACCACACACATATGCCATGTCAACTCTTTTGCCCTCCTCCCTCCCTCCTTCCCCTCTGGTAACCACTAATCTAATTTCTGTATCTATGTGTTTGTTCATTGTTGTTGCTTTTATCGTCTACTTATGAGTGGCACCGTATTTGGCTTTCTCTGTCTGACTTATTTCACTTAGCATAATGCCGTCAAGGTCCACCCTCATACTCCATTTTCAAACAGATATAATTGTCAGAAAATGCCTGATTGTGTTAAACCTAGGTATTCTCCCCCATGACAGCTGCTCATTGATCCGGGATCTACCCTTTGAAGGCCTGAAGAAGACATTTAATTTCTTGCCCACGTACTTCATCGATGTCCCAGGTCAGGTTCCTTGGGAAGCAGACTCTGAGGTGGAGATGAGGATGCAGGAAGTTTGTGGAGGAGAGCTCTTGGGAATTAACACATGCAGATAAGTGAAGAAAGCAGGAGGAGGGACAGGCAGAAAAGATGGTCACAACAAAGGCCCAGGTGGTCTCATGGGTTGCCCTGAACCTGGGATGGATCTTCAGATTGTCCCATCTTGAAGCAAGAGGAGCAGGCCTTTGTACCTCGACAGAGATGCAGAAAAGGCGCAGTTGTCAACACTCAGCAGCTGGGGAATGAATACCTCAGTCCTGAAGGAGAGGATGTGGTAGCTCACAACAGCAGCCCCTACAACATATCTGGAGAGAGGTTTTACGTCTTTCCTGAGTAGATGAGTGCCTACACACACGCGCGTGCACACACACACACGCCCCAGCTTTACTTTTGCAGTTTTGATACCCTTGAGGATTGGGAGTTGGGAAAATTATATTCCAGCACTGACTCTGAGGCTAAGCTGTTCAATTGGGAACAAGTCTCAGAATATCTCTAGGTCTCTACGTCTCAGGTTTCTTTTTACATGAAAAATTGGGAGATGGGAGATTTTTAATGAGGTAATTACTAATCTGTATTCCTGTTCTCAAACTTTAGGATGGTTAACAATGTTACGAATTCAGTTTATAAATTATATGACTTATGAGTCATATGTTTTATGCCAAAGTCTTTCTGGTTGCTCTCCTTTGGACACTCCTTGTTGATACTGAGCATTGGTACCTGGTCCCCTGTCCTGACTTAATCTTAGTGCTTGTATTAGTTTCCTGTAGCAACCTGTACTTGTCAAAATAAACTAGGTTATGCTGTGGCAACAATAACAAAGTCACCTGAAATTTCAGTAGCTTCACATATGAGAGCTTATCTCCCACTTACGTGCGAGTCCAGTGTAGAGGTGAAGATTCTGCTCCACTTCACCCTTCAAGGACTCAGGCACCTTCCATCTTGGGGTTCCACTCTCCATCTGATTCATGATACCCTTTCCATTCAGTTGGCAGATGGGGAAAAGAGAGAGGATCATTCATGCTTGTGAGGTTGTGAGGTGAACACCAGCAGCCTCTGCCATAGCATCTTTTGGCACTTTTTCCATTCTTCCTGTAGAATACTGTATTATTGTTCAAAATATTCATTGTCCCACCCTGGGATGCCCCACCCTTTGGCCTCCCTCCTTGGAGGATGATTGTATGTCTTCACTCTGTAGAATTTAAGCATGGCCATAAACTTGATTTAGCCAATGCAAGGTAAGCAGAAGTGACAAGAGTAGTCAAAAACTTTGGCCTTGACCAGAACTCAGTCATGTCTCCACTCCTATGTTTAAGGTAGGCCAAACAATGTCTAGCTATAAGATCAGGAAAAAGAGGAGAACACAAATGTTGGTGAACCCTAGCATTCTCTGCGCAAAATTAGTCATCTTTTTGATACTTCTGCCCTTCTCCATGTGGGAAATTATAATGTCTTCAAAATATCTGCTGTCCCTCCCTGCAGCTCCCTCCCTTTGGCATCTCTCCTTCAAGGAGGATTATATGTCTTCATCTGGTTGAACTCAGGCATGGCTGTGTAGATTGCTTCGGTCAATGAAATATGAGCAGATGTTACAAGAGTCATTTTAGGAACTAGCACATGGTTCAGCCATTTCTCTTTTCCTTCTGCCATGAGACAAGCAATGTCCCAGATAAAGGCTGCTCCATCTGCCTAGGTCATGGAATATAGAGATCATAGAGCAGAGAAACCTGCAATCAACCATAAGAACATGTTGAATGAGTTAGAATTTAACCTTTGAAGCTGTAAGCCATTCAAATTTTGGAATCTTTTGTTAATACAACATAAGCTGATAAATTCATTTCATCATTTCTCAGAGTTTATCAATGATAACTCCATGAACTACAGATGATCTAAACTCAAAGAAAATAGCTAGAGCTTTTCTTACAATATTCTCATCTCACTCACCCATCTTAGATTCCTGAATGTGCCTTTACCTTTCCAGAAGACTTCCATTTTTCTTTCTTTAAATTTTTGTTTCTTTCTTAGTTTTCTTTATCTCTTTCTTCTCTTTCTTTATCCAAGTCACTAAAAGTTTTCTCTGAGCATTTAAGCAAAACAAGAAACTCAAATTTACAAGTTTGTCATTTCTGTATCTAGAATCATTTAATTATGTTAATGCTCTAATTCAATGGTGTGCTAACGCTGGCTCATATTAGCTCACAGAATCTATTGTTAATTTTTCAGGAACTTCATGAATGTTTGTTAAACACAGCCAATAGGAAAAATTAATTTATGTCTATTCTCAGTTAGATAAACTATATTTAAAACAAAGGTAATAAATAATCAAAACTCATCATTTCCTAATAATTTCACTAGATTTTACTATTATCAATTCTCTAGAGGTTGTCTTTTAGACCTGTATGGAGGAAATAGTATACAATGATGTGCTACCTCACATCTCTTTCAAACTCTGCATTTAGTAATTTCACTTTGGTGGCTTAAAATCAGGTAAGATTGGAGTATTTGCATCATGAAAATCAGTCTACTTTAGAAATCAGAGCTTTTCTTTTTTAACTTGTACCAGCACTCCAATGTACATACTGCTTCTAAAATCACCATAAAAAACTATATAAATTTTAAGTCTAAAACTAAGCAAGGCTTGAGGGGCTGTTTTCATTCTTTCATTTTTAAATTTTTATTTATTTATTTATTTTGAGGAAGACTGGCCCTGAGCTAACATCCGTGCCCATCTTCCTCTACTTTATATGTGGGACACCTGCCACAGCATGGCTTGATAAGTGATGCATAGGTCCACCCCCAGGATCTGAACCAGCAAACCCTGGGCCACCAAGGCAGAGCACACGAATTCAACCGCTATGTCTACTAGGCCAGCCGCACCCCCCCCCCCCCCAGTTTTTATTTTATGTTTTATTTTCAAAGAGTTTTCTTCTTTTTATTTTTATTTTTCAATTTTTTGCTGAGGAAGACTTGCCCTGAGCTAACAGCTGTGTCAATCTTCCTCTATTTTGTATTTGGGTAGTGGCCACAACATGGCTGACAAGTGATGTAGGTTCATGCCTGGGATCCAAACCCCAAGCAGCCAAAGTGGAGCACGCTGAACTTAACCACTATGCCACGGGGCCGGCCCCTTGAGGGGCTGCTTTTAGAGAAATACATCCTCTTTGCTTTCAGGAGATATTTTCTACATCTTTGTAAAGATATTTGTGGAATACCCATTTTCTCCTTTAAAAACATGTCTGAGTTTGTGGGAACACTCTGATATAAGAACTAAACAAGGTGAGTTAGATGTAAGTCTGTTAGAATTAATTCACTGCTCAAGAAAAAAGATCAGCAGAAAATAAAAGGAGATAAAATTTGGTAGGCTAATAAGATGATTGAATTTTCTGACAGGATTAATTCATTTGTAATAACGAAGAGGATCTGGACTACTGAAGGGGCAAGAAGTTTCTGCTCTATAAGAAACTGTTTACATTACCTACACCTATTGCTGTGATTTTAATCTTTGCTTGAAAAAAACTAAAGCTTTCATAGGCTAATCATCTTCCTTATCTTTTTACTCTAGCTAATTAGTAATTATAAATCGCCTATTTTAAAAGAGGATCTAGGACAAAATGAGAATTTTTAAAAAGTTAAATCAAGCTGGGCTCAATGCCCGGAAAAATTAAAAATTTAGTTTAACACTCCTGGGATTTCTATGTATGTCTATGTGTCTGTGATTGGTTTATTAGACATAACTAATTGAAAAGAAAAGATAAAATAACTGGAAATTAAACCTCAAATAATGTTAGTCAGAGATAAGAAGGTATTTTTTTAATCAAAGTTCAATGGACAGAAAAAAGTCTATCAAGTAACTTAATTCAATGTTTTTTTTGAGGATATTTAAGGTGTTCAATTTGCCTGCATTTAGCAAATACTAAGAAATACACTTATTAATGGAGTCAGGCATAGAAAAGTTTGGAAGGGAGAGAAAATAGGAGCTAAATAATAAAAGCAAAGAGACAAGCAGAGTATCTAGCAGATGGAGACAGACATAGAGCAGAAAGAGAAAAAGAAAGTGGGGAACATACAGTATTTAAAGGATATTCCAAGGAATACTCTTAGGCTATGAGCATCACAGTAGGTTGTCCTCCTGCCCTTGAGTAATTTGACTAGCCACTATTCTCAGCTGTTTAAGTGTATAATCTTCTTAAAGGCTATCTTTGTTTTTTTTTTTTTTTTTTTACAGTACCTAGTATAGTGCTCTGTTGTCAGTGACACTTCATAATTTATCACCTAGTTAGTTAATATTTATCCTGGAAACTTCACAGGCTCTACTTTGTTTGGATCAAACCAGAAGAGCCAAACCAATGAGAATGCATACCCTAGAACTGATTATCTATGACCACAAAAGTATATCCATATTAGATGCTTGCCAAAAGAAATTCCACCCAAAAGAGAATCAGCCAGAAGGCAGGGCAGTCCTCCACTTGGCCTGGGGTCAAAAGGGTTATAGAAGTATAAGAGAACAGTACTGTATAGTATGGTAGTTGTAATATTGTTTTGTTTTTACTTTTCATGCTGTCAATGTAATTTTTTTTGTTTTGTTTTTGGTGAGGAAGATTGGCCCTGAGCTAACATCTGTGCTGATACTACTCTATTTTGTATGTGGGACACTGCTGCAGCATAGCTTGATGAGTGATGTGTAGGTCCAGGCCCGGGATCCAAACCTGTGAACCCCAGGCCAGTGAAGCAGAGTGTGCAAACTTAACCACCACACCTCCAAGATGGCCTCCTGTCTGGAGCCAATTTTGAGGTCCTGGCTGGAGGCCTGACAGTTTTCTCCCTTGAGGAGCTTAGTCCACACCCCAACCACTTCCCACATAGGACTCTCACACCCCAGGGCTGCTAATCACCTAAATCTCCCCAGAGCCAAGTACCAAACAACTAGGGAGAGCACCTATGCTCTGGAGCTGGTGAAATTATTCAAATTAGCCAATCCACAGGGAACCTGAAAACCTAGATCACTCCACCCCACTTGCCACACATAAGCTGCTCCCTACAGCCCCAGTTTGCTGTTACCCTGTCCCTGGATGCAAGCCACTGTATGGCCCTGCTTGGAAACTTCCTCTCATTTGGAGCTATAAGCAACAAAAAGTTCTGCCTTTCATCTAACTAAGTGTCATAGTGTTGTATGCTGCCATCGAAAAAAATCGTTAAATCTTATAAAATAGTTGTCACATTTAGATAGAAAAAGATTAAGATAGGGGGCCGGCTCCATGCGGAGTGGTTAAGTTTGCATGCTCCACTGAGGCAGCCCAGGGTTCCGATCCTGGGCGTGGACATGGCACCGCTTGCCAGGCCACGTTGAGGCGGCATCCCACATCCCACAACTGGAAGGACCTGCAACTAGGATATACAACTATGTGCAGGGGGTTGGGGAGATAAAGCAGAAAAAAAGAAAAAAAAAAGATTGGCAAAAGTTGTTAGCTCAGGTACCAATCTTTAAAAAAAAAATTTTTTTAATCTAAAAAAATAAAAAAAAAGAAGATTGGCAACAGTTGTTAGTGACCGTTCTTAAAAATAAGAAAAGAAAAGAAAAGAAAAAGATTAAGATAAAGGAATAACCAACCAATGACAATGACTACATAAGATAATTTTTATCAATATTTTTACCAATATATTTTTATCAATATATTTACCAACATAAAAAAACTTAAGCCTTGACAATCAAAGTAGTTAAGAAAACGCTCAGCACGCCACATCCATTGACGTTACTTCTCAGTTCTCTTCTCTTCCCGGAGCCACCAGTCAGAAGAGAAGAATTCCAGAAGGAAGCTATAAAATTGCCCAGATCTCTCATGCTGATCTCTTCACCCTATCTTTAATCTCCCAAAAACCCATCTTAATCTTTTAAGATTTTGAGGGTCAAAGAAGCATTTTGGTCTATTCTGGAAGCTAGAGGTAGGTAACCATTAGCAATGGGGAAGTAAACCCACCATTATAAAAAAAATCCCTTAATCTCCCTGAGCATAAGTTCCTCATCTGCAAAACCTGAATAATGGTCTCTAGGTCATGAGATTAATTGAGATGACAGATGTACAGCAGTTAGTCTAGTTCTTGAAACAATAACCTCTAATTCATGGTAGCTGTATGTCAAAATAAAAATTCTGCTACTAAACGCTGCTTAATCCTTCAAGTTATCTTCCATATCTATTTCTACCATTTTAGGCACATGACTCTTATCCTACCAAATCCTTTTTTCCTGATCAAGTAGTATATAATTCACTCCAATGTCTCTTTCCTTCCGATTATTCTACAGACGACTTCCAGGGATGCTGTTAAAGGAAATACTGATACCCTAGTGCTTCAAGTTCAGACTCTTCTTTCCTCATTTTCAAAGTTTCAGTTTCCTAGGTCCTTTCACCCTGCATTTCCTCAGCTTCACATCTAGCCAATTGTTCCCAGTCACTGAAACATGCTTCTATTAACTAGAACAACCTAGCTCCCTACCGTGCCCTCAATGTGACATTCTTAGTCTCACCACTACGCTTTTTCCTGTTCTGCAACACCCTCCTGGGAGCCCCTTTAAAACAAAAGTTTTACTCAGTTTTCAAGCCAGTTCAGTTACATGTGTTCCATAAGACTTTCTTTATCTTTTCAAGGTTATCTCCACTTATCTTTACTTTTCCCTGCCTTCTCTGCACTTGAGTCAGGTTTTATTGATACCATGGAATCTGGAAACTTATTTTATACCCCAAAGAAAATTATAAATATTATTAAGGCAAAAACTATATCATTCAGGGGCTGGCCCCGTGGCTGAGTGGTTAAGTTCGCGTGCTCCGCTGCAGGCGGCTCAGTGTTTCGTTGGTTCGAATCCTGGGCGCGGACATGGCACTGCTCATCAAACCACGCTGAGGCAGCATCCCACATGCCACAACTAGAAGGACCCACAATGAAGAATATACAACTATGTACTGGGGGGCTTTTGGGAGAGAAAGGGAAAATAAAAAATCTTAATAAAAAAAAACTATATCATTCATTTCATTTGGTGGCTTAGCACTTGGCACTAAATGTATTCATTAAAAATTTGATTAACTGAAAATAACATGCCTAAAACAAAAACTGGCATTTAGGGAAGATTTACTTTGCATCCAGCACATACACTTTACACGTAATCATTGCCCAAAAGAGCTGTTGTGATGATTATGGATTATTGCCCCTTACAGATGAGGAATCTGTGACTCAGCAATGTTAAGTCACGTGTCCAGGGCTCCAAATATTTCCTGAGAGGCTGCCTCTCTCGCTTGAGTCCTCTTCCAAATACACAACAGTTGACTAGACACATTGGTCTTTCTTCTTTCCTTTGAAGAGTCCAAGTTCATTCTTGTCTCAGAGTCCCTACACTCCTGGTTCCTTTTCCTTCCTCCATATCTTCACATCATTGCCTCCTTCTCATGACTAAGGTTTCCATGCAATCTTCTCTCCTCCGATAGACCTTTCCAGACCACCCGAGCCATAGTGGTCCCCAATTAACCCACCATATCATCCTATTTAATCTTCTTTATAACACTAAGGAAGGCTCCAAATTATCCGTTATTGCTTACTAGGTATAAATAAAATAAAACTCCTGCCATCACAGAAGTCTCTACACTACACTTAGACTACCCAAGCCAAGGTTGGCACTCTGTGTTTAAGGTGTGCTTCTGAAAATTGTGAACCGAAGTCATGGAAGTAGTTAATGTCATGTATTTTTAATCGAAAAAGTCCATTAACTCGTTTTTGTTCTATTTGCCTTTTAGCAGTAATATTCCTATTTGCAGTCAAAATAAACGATAAAATCCTTTAGATTATAAAAATTATTATGAGTCATATGAAATTGCTGCCTTTCTTGGTAGAAAATCTTGTAATATTGGCGATTACAAACGGTTCAGCCAAACTGCCTAGCTTTAGCGACTGGTAATCTTTATACCCCAGTTATAGTTTCCTATACCCCAGATTGCTTTCCCCTGAGTTATCACACTTGGGGAAAAAAATTACCTTCTATAATAGTTTACTTTTCTGAACAGGCTAAAGGTGCTTTCTTCACCATGCCAAACAAGTCATGTGCTAAAGAGAATGCTGGTATTCCTTTGCTACATTTTGTGGAAGTATATGTTGTGAAATAGTTAAACATTAGCTTGATTGTGTAGATAAAAAAGGGAAAACACTTTGAAATAGGCATGGTTAATGACTCCTTTTTAAAAGCAAAATCTAACTATAGGCACATACACACTGAGACACAGTGCATCCATCAACCTTAGAAAAAGGTTTCTGGTCTGAGTATTGACATGCAAGATAGTGGCAGAGCTCAAGATAATGGAGCAGCTTTATTCCTAGAGTGATGTTCTTAACCAGGACTTCATTGATGTGTGTGAGGTTTCCTGAGAGAAAAGAACAAATCAAAAATGATTGGATTTCTGGGGGTCACAGGAGACTTATTTTTTCCCAGATAAATTATGTGGAATTTTCCTACAGGTCACTAGAATCTCACTGATTCTAACTTCAAATCACTCTAAATTATTCGTGTGTGTCATCCAATTTGTGGATTATTTGTAGCATTCTTTTTCATTCTTGCCTAGTATTTACCCACCAACTGACCCACTTGAACCAACCCCTTTTCCTGGTTACCCATCAACATGGACTCAGAGAATAGCGGCTTAAGTAAATCCAAATTAAGAAGGCAAATCTTCCCAATTTAAAAGTCGGATAACACACTCCAAAATATTTTGAAATCTTATATCATGTTAGATTATTTGTGACTCTTCATACCTTTCCTGGGGTGTGACTTGCCATCTTTATTTGGATGTTTGATTCAACATTCCAAACGTTTATCACCTTCAAAGAATTCCATGTGAACTTGAGATACATTTCAGAGAGGTATCACAGCATAAGTTTAATATTACCAGGTTTAAATTATAGTTATGGTTTGCTGAAACAGAACAGTAAGCTTCTCCACCCATCAGTTTTATATAAATCAGACCTAATATTTTTAATAAAAGCAGCTGAACATGAATAATATTGCCAAGAACTACATTTAAGAAGTAAAAACACCTAAAAAAGAAAAAAGAAACTAGCACTGATTAAATCACAGTTCATTGAATGTTAGACTTCTCCTTATAACAAGCAAGAAGCATTCTTTCCAATTCACGGAATACTTTCAGCTTTAGGTACTTCTGGAGCTTTTCCTCCATCTAGGTTTTCATATCTTTGAATTTAGAAAGCCTGGCACTGGCCCGGTTTTTCTTGCTCAGCTAGCAGCTAATACGAACATCTTCCTGAGGAGGAATCTTTATAGGTTGAATGTTTTGAAAGCCCCCTCGGGGACCTGGCCTGGGAAAGGGAGAAATGTGTGGTACTGCTTGTAGGGAACAAGAAGAGAAATGCATTTGTAGTGGAGCTTGGTGTTTCATCAGGAAGACTATTGGCAAGGCTAGGAAGATCTGGGGGAAATATACAAGTTTTGTGAAGCCATGTGCTGTGTTCTGTGTTGCCATGAGCTAAATAGTGCCCCTCCCTCCAAAACTCATGTGTTGAAGTCCTAAGCCCCAGCACATAAGAATGTGACCTCAATTAGAGATAGGCTTTTTAAAGGAGTAATCAAGTTAAAATGAGGTCATTACAGTGGGACTAATCCAACATGACTGGTTTCCTTTTAAAAAGGAAAAATTTGGACACAGAGATACATACAGGGAGAATGCCATGTGTACTTGAAGATGGCCATCTACAGATCCTTCCCTCACAACCTTCAGAAGGAACCAAGGCTGCTGACACCTTAAATGTCAGCTCTGCCCCTTGTAAGTTACTTAAAGTTCTGAGCCACAGTTTTATGATGTGTAAAATAGAGATAGAACTTGCTGAAAAAGTCTCTGTTATTAAATAAGAGGAGTAGAAAAACAAGCCAAACAACACTACAATGAAGCAACCAGCCAAATCCAAAATGTGAGATCCCATATAGGGTAAATGGCCCAGTTTCCTTAACAAATAAATGGCATAGAAAAGGTCAGAGTGACACTTAAAGATAAAAACAAACAAACAAAAACAAAACAAAACTCAAAATATATACCAATCAGATGCTCTGTGTGCAACTTCTTTAGATTCTGATTTAAGCAAGCCAACTGTAAAAAGATTTTTTAGATAATTGGGGAAATTTGAACAAAACTGGATATTAGGTAGGTCTTATTAACAACCTAGCAGATTTGGGGGGTGTGGTGGTTGTGTGTAATTGCTATGGTCTGAATGTGTCCCCTCCAAATTCACATGTTACAATTCTAATGGCTAAGGTGATGGTATTAGGAGGTGGGGCCTTTGGGAAGTGATTAGGGCATGAGGGTGGAGCCCTTATGAAGGAGATTAGTGTCCTTATAAAAGAAGCTCCAGAGAGATCCCTCACCCTACTTCCACTGTGTGAGTATGCATGGAGAAGTTTACAACCTGGAGGACGGCTCTCACCAGAACCAGACCATCCTGGCACTCTGATCTCAGACTGCCAGCCTCCAAAACTCTGAGAAGTAAATTTCTGTTGTTTATAAGCTCCCCAGTCTGTGGTATTTTGTTAGAGCAGCCTGTATGGATTAAAACAGTAATAATGGCGTATGGCTACTTTTCCTAAATGTACTTATATGTTATAAACATTCCGTAGCATTTGTATGAAATATCAGGGATTTGTTTTAATATATTCCAGGAAAAAAATATGAAAATGTAGTTGTCACTGAATCAGCAAAGTGCTGATACTTATTGAAGTTGAGTGATGAATATATGGAGAATCATTATATTGTTTTCTCTCCCTTTGTGTATATTCAAAATTTTCCATAATAAAAGGTCTTAAATATCATTTTACAGATATTTACTAGAAATTTGTTAAATTCAAGTTTTCTTCTCTTCTGATAAGTTTGTTTTTGGATCAGAAGATAATTTTTCATTTCTATTAAATAAAAGAGGAGAATCTTCCCTAGCAAATCAAGTTTTTGCTTAACACCCTATAGAATGGCCCACTGAGTAACCACCATGGTTGCCCATCAAAGTTTTTCAAATGCCTTAACAAGAAAGTTTCTCAAAACAAATTCATATGGGCAAATATGACCCCAAAATGAGAAAGGTTTTCATCCACACAGTAGAAATTTCAAACATGTTCTGCTCTGGATAATGTAAAAGGGAAGGCCTAGGACATGCACACATGAAGGGGTTCTAGCTTACTTTCTTATGAAAGAGAAATGTACCCAGGAAATAAGTGGAGGGGACTCTGACAAAGGTCCGTGAGCTCCCTGACACCCTCGGGGAATAAAGGCAGGCCACACAGAAACAGCAACAAAACCAGATAACTTTCTAACCTCTGACCTTACAAAGAATATACTGTGTTAGGAAAGAGGTAAAAAAAGTCTTGTGACCGTGCATTGGGTACATGACTTTCAAAATTAACCGTACATTCTATAACTAAAGAAGTAATATATTCTGAGTATAGAAAATTTGGAAAGGTATACATGGTTATAAAAAAAGAAGTAAAAGTCACTATAATTTTGTATCCTAGAAATAACCACAAGTGACATTTTATGGATATTACTTTCAGGCTTTCTCTTTATATATATGTATAGAGATAAAATATATAAAACTCCTTTTCAATAAAATTCAGATTGTACTGCAGAGGAAATTTATATATTGCAGTTAAAACCAATTTTTAATGACTGCATAGTATTCCTTTGTTAAAATAATGTAGAATAGAGAGCAGAGAAAGATGTGAGTTGAGCACATGTATAATTGACTCCACAATCACCAACTACCACACCCCCTTTCTAAAAGAAATGAATTTTTATAACCAAAAGGAGAGGAGAAACTGTATCAACACTAGGAACTAGAAAATAGAGTTATGAAAATGTCAGAAACTTCACGAAATTTCTTCTAGACATAATGTAGGCATTAGCAGATTAAGGAAGACCAAGCAAAGATGACTCATCACAGAAAGTTAGGGCTGGGGATCCGGGGCCTCCTAAACACTCCTGGCCTGAGAGGGGCAGAGCCAGGCTCTGAGCAAGACAAAAAAATTTCCAGATGAAAGTCCTATGGATAAACAAAACTCCAGGGGAGATTCCAGGGCAGTGGTGGCAGTGGGATAAAGATCAGAAATAATGTGACAATTGTGGCTGGGGCATCCCCAGAGGACATTTCCCATGCCACGACTGTGCTCAGCAGATGAACACCTAGCTCTCTTCTGCTCTTGTTAAGTAGTTGATTGTGAATTAGCCTTAGGATCTCATGCTTGAGATCTTAGGTAGATGTCCATCTGCATCTAAACAGAAATGAGGAAATCCAACAACAATTTTCCCACTGTTGCCAGAGAAAACTCCATGCTTGGTCACAACCCTCACCATTTAAGGAGTAAGTATGACATAGATATAGATCACAAGGCCTATAAAATAAATCTGTAACAGAAGTGGAGTAGACCAGATCAGAGGCAGACAATATTTTTATAATATCTAATGCAAAAAAATTACAGATAGAAGCTGAAAAAGACATTGCCTCTATAAAATAAAGATGCAAATTGAGATGAAAAGCCAAAGGACAGAGATAAAAGGAACCAGTTAACTGATTAGCAGAAGTCAAAGGAAGGCATGAGAGATCAGGAACCACTTGACAGGAGACCAGTAATTATGGAATGTCAATACTTAATTCACTAAAATTTGTAGTGTTTCATAACTTGTAAAGAACAAAACTAACTGTGCTAAAAATCAAATGTGGAATTTAGCCTTGAAAAAATCTCCCAGAATACAGTGGGAAGGAAAGACCAAGGACGATGATTAGGGAGATTGAACTGACAATGAAGACCCCAGATGCTGGTAATTTGTGATCTTGAAGTGGAAACCAGTACAAATGGAAAATATTCCACATCTAAGGACATAGTGGACAAAAACACATCCAAGTTGAAGAAAATTCTGAATCACAAATGGAAGAACTTGTAGTGAATCAAAAAAATAATCATCAGAAAGGAGCCAATACTTATAAATGGCCTGGTGAAATTATTAAACTTAAAAGGAAACTGAGCTTATAATCCTTAAGGTAGAAAACAGCACTTAGAGAGAATGACCTATCACACCAACCACAAACATCTTTGCAACAGTATGTGCACGTAGATGAGAACTGAGTATTGAGAAGAAGCTGAGATCCAAGATTTAGATATTTATGCAAGCTCATTCACATGCAAAAGAACAGCAAGACAGTCTCAGATATCAACAATTCAGGGCATGTCCTACCTGAGTTCTCTCCCTATAAGAAGTAGCTAGAGCATTTCTCCAGAAAACTGAGAAACAACTCAAAAATAGTGACCCTAATAAAAAAGTCACTTTGGAAGGACCAGTGGTGAGCAATGGATCTTTAGAAACGCTCCTTGAAATGCCCTCCTTGCTCAGCCTCGCAACATCACCACTTTTTGGGTTTCTTCACACTCTCTGTTGATGGCTCTACCTCCACCTGACCTTTCAATATTGGAGCTGTTTGTATGTAATTCTCAGTCCTCATCTGTTTACCCTCCACACTCCTGTCTTATATGGTTATACCCATTCCTGTAATTTTAAAGACCTTGTGTATACTTTGACTGCCAGGCTATATCTCCAGTGAACTCTAGACTCATCAATCCAACTGCTAGTCAACATCATCTCAGCTCAGATAACTCACATGCATCTCAAACTTAACATGTTTCAAGGAAATTTTCCTTCTATGCTATTCCACTTCTAGACTTCTCTAACTCAGTGAAAACTACCACTAAGATGCTAAACCAGAAACCTGGGAGACGTCCTTTATTCCTCCCTTTATTTCTTTCGAAACTCCCCCATCACAGCCCATATTCAATCCATTAACCAATCTTTTCCACTCTATATCCAACAGTGCATCCTGAAACTGTCCACTCCTCTCCATCTCAAGGGCCACTGCTTTTATTCAAGCTGCCATCACCTGTCACTTTGACTACTCCAACAGCTTCCCAGCTAGTCTCCCTATTTCTACCTAAAAATCTGTTAATATATTCTCGCAAAAGTAATATATTTTAAACTCAAATTGGATAATTTCATTTACCTGGTTAAAATTCTTCAATGGCTTTCATTGCCTTATGTATAATAGTCAAATCCATAAGAAAGGCCCACAGGGCCCTATATGATCTGCTGCAATCTCTACCTCCACCTCAGCTAATGCCTCTCTATATCACTGCTCACCGGGCTCCAGTCTCTGTGGCTCTGACCACTCCCAGAACATGTCAGGTCCTGTTCCTGCTTTAGAACAGAGATTGAACACGTTTTATTGGGCCCAGTGTGCTCTGTCCCAAAGCTGGGCACAGTTGCTTCCTTATACAACACGGGCACTTACCCCACTGCCATTTCCTATCCCAATACCCTACTCTTTCTCTTAGTGGCCCTTCCACCAATTGGAATTATTTTGATTATTCATGTTTTATTTGTTTTCCACCAGCCTCCACCAGGAAAATAAAAGCTTCCTGAGGACAGGACCTATAGGCCTGTCTTTTTCATCACTTCATCCCCAGGGGCTGAGCACATTGGAGTGGTCAATGTATATGTGTTAAAATAACAAATTGAATGAACGAGTGTTGAAAATGTAATTGCAAAACCGAATGTGTAGATGTATAGTAAGACGGCTGGAGTCCTAATCATGGCTTCGCCACATACTAGTTGGTGTCCTTTAGAAAGTTAATGTAACTCACTGTACCTCAGTTTTCTCATCTATAAAATAAGGGAAATAATAACACTTTCCTTCTAAGATTGTGAAGATTAAATGAAAGCGTGTGGGTAATGGGCTTAGTATACAGTAAGGTGCTCAATAAATTTTAGCCATTTTCAATTATTAAGATGGTATTAAATTAACAGCAACCATTAGAAAACAAAAAGCTTACTCTAAAATCTGAGATCAAGACTGACAAAAAAGACTAGGCGTGATATAAGGGAGTATGATATAACTCATGGTTTCAATAGAATTTGGTTTTATCTTGAAGAAGACAAACTGAAAAATATTTTTGAATATATACTTTAATTAAAGTAAATGATATAATTATGAACAGTATAGAGGGAGCAGACAATTAATGCTACTTTCTCTGATCACAATGCAATACCACAAAAATATTAAAATCAAAAATAACTTGAAATAATTCAACTACATGGGAATTAAGAAACAATCTTCTAAAGAATACTCGGAGAAAAAAATTGAAATAATTAGAAATTAATTACAATAATAATACTATATACATAAGCATTTTACAATGCTAGTATTACCCAATGAAGAAAATCTCAGGGAAAGAAAACTGTAGACAAAACTCATTTAGGAATATGAATGTAAGACATCCTTAAAAAAATTGAAAAGTTGATTCCAGCAATATTTTAAAAAGGCAATACACTGTGACCAAGTAAGGATTATTTCCAAACTGCAAAGATGGTTTGATCTTAGGAAGTCTAGTAATAGAATTCATCATATTAATATGCCAATGGATAAAAATGATATTTTTTGAATAGATACACAAAAGGAATTTAATAAATTTTTACAAAATTCGGAATAAAAAAGTCTTAGCAAAATAAGAACAGGATACACTTTCTTACCATGATTTGAAAATGTGTCACAAACCAACATCCAGGATCCTGTTGAATGATAGAAAGCAGAGTCATCTCTGTGAGAACCAAAACAATACAAGTATACGTGATAACATCATTCTGGAAGTACAAGCAGTGAAATCATCAGGCAGGGGAAAAACTGATCAATATTAGAGATGAGGCAGTAAATCTATCATTATGATAGTCTATTTGGATAATGCAAGAAGAAACAAAATTTGACTACAGCTATTAGAGAAGTTCAAAAATATAACCAGTTACAGAATTAACAAACACAGCACAATTCTTTTCCTAGATAATAATGACCCTTGAAAATCTGGAAATGGAAAATGATTCCATTCACAAACCAACCAAAATATAAAATGCTCAGGGGAAAATATTTGACATATGGCATCTTTATGAAGAAAACTACAAAATTTTACTGATGAACACAAAAGAAGATGTGAATAAATTGAGACATTATGTATCTGGATATGAAACCCCAATATTGAAGAGACTTCAGGTCTCTCAAAATTAATGTGTAAATATAACAAAATAGTGTGCAATTTAGCATAATAGTTAAATGCACAGGCTTTGGAGACATTGAGTTAGAATCCCATTTCTACCTCTTACTAGCTGTGAGATCTTGGACAAGTTACGTAACCTCTCTGAGCTTATTTACTTAGCTTGAAAATACTCAGAAAGAAATACCCAGCTTGTAGAATTGTGTGGAGATTAAATAAGACAATGCACATAAAATCTTTAGCACTGCGTCTGCACTCTATTTGGAGATTAACAGTGTTGATTATTTTTAATTATTATTATTTCACTCTGAGCCAGAGATCTTAAACATTTTCTGCAAAGGGCTAGGTAGTAAATATTGGAGGTTTTGAGGCCATGAAATCCATTTCATATGTTTTTCTTTGTTGTTTGTTTGTTTATTTACAACCCTTTAAAAATGTAAAAGATCGTGGGGCTGGCCCTGTGGCATAGCAGTTAAGTCTGGTGTGTTCCATTTCAGTGGTCCAAGAGCTGCAGGTTCAGATCCTGGGTGTGGACCTACACCACTAGTCAAGCCTTGCTGTGGTGGCAACCCACATATAAAAAGTGGAGTAAGATTGACACAGATGCACAGATGTTAGCTCTGAGCGAATCTTCTTCACCCCCCAAAAAAGTAAAAAATCATTTCTAACAAGGATCTATACAAAAATCTGGTCATGAGCCAGATTTGGCTTGTGGGCTATTGTTTGTGGACCTATGTTCTAAACAAGTAAAACAAATATAATCTCACTAATAATCACAGAAATGCAAATCAAATGCAAGCTATCAAGCGGGTAAAGATTTTTTTAAAAAAAATACCCGCTATTTATGAAGATATGAGGAACTGGGCACTCACATACACTGCTGGTGAATTTATGACTGGTGGCAAATTTGGGGCATCAAAAGTCTTAAAAATACGCATATTCCTTCACCAAGAAATTCTGTTTCAACGAATATTTCCTAAAGAAATAATTGGAGACATTCTCATATGTTTGAACAAGGATGCTTATCACAGGGATAGTTATAATGTTGAAAAAGCAGTAACTACTTAAACGTCTAACCATAAAGGATTGGTTAAAAAGGTACAGTGTCTCTATGGAATAGAATAATATGCAGTATTAAAAATAAGCATGGTTTGTATACTGTCTTTTTCAATTGAAAAACAGGAGACTAAAATTGTGTCATCATCAATGACTCATACAAGGGAGCTGGTGGAAAAGCTAGGTAAATAATTCTGCATCTGGAAAACGCCACCCTGGGATGACTCTATGTCTCTTAGTAAAAGGCTGGGCATCACCTTCAGTGGACACAACAGAAGAAATAAACAACCACAAAGTAGAATGATGACAGTCTACCAGGAACAAATTCCTTCATTTTTAGGCATGTGATTTTTCAAAGTCTTTTTTAAATTTTGAGATCCAATGTAATTTTTTTTTTTCAAATTCCCTTGTTATCTTTAAAGACTTAACAGTCCATTTCAGGCTAGTGAAAAACAAATGGAATTTACAGAATAGCATTATCCTTTTCTAGGAAGGTCCTTCAGTTGTCTAATTCCTTTATGCACAATGTATGCTCTGAACCTTGGGTTTGGGTGAGATTTCTTCAAGACTGGAAAAACTATGAAGTAAGAAAAAATTTATCGCCGCTTATTCTAATGACCTCATTGCTTTTTGGCATGATTTTCTTGGCCTACACTCATTTTCTACCCAAAAAAGGCCCTCAAGTCTTTATTCTGCAGTCTGTACCCAGCTGCTCAGAGGTCCTCACTTGAGAACTAGCCTATATATTTTATTGTCGAATGAATCCATGCCACTGCAGACAAGTAGCATGTTACTTCTTCAAGGTAACTGGTAAGATTTTTAACTGTTGGCCTCCAGGGACAAAGGACTCACGTAAAGCAATGTCCTTGTTCAATAGTTGGATTGGAGGCACCTTGGCAGGCCGGTAGAATAGAATCTCTAAAGAGCCTTTAATGCGGGATGCCTATATGGAAAGCTTCATTGTAGAGAAATCCACATTCAGGTATTATTAGTGAAATTAATAGCATTCAAAGATCTTATAACAATGTATATCTTAATAGGCATCTCTGCAACCTATACCTTGCCCTGAATAACCAGGTAAAGTTGTAGCTGAAATTTCACGTTCAGATTGCCTGTGAAATTTTATAACTACTCCATCATTTCCTTCTTTAAAGTTCTAGTATTTGCTGGGTTTGTTCTCAGTTTTCTTTTCTGAGAGATCCCCACATTCTTCTTCGCCTTCCCCGTCCCCCTTCCCCCCACCTCCCGGAGCTCAGCCCAATGTAACCAAGGAGAAAACAGAGACACCAGGCACCTAGGAATTTTTTTTTAAATCCATCTATCTTATGATTCAAAAGAATAAGAATTCCAGATTAATGCAAGGGGGGGTCGTGGAGGCAGGGTGACAGTAGGAAAAAAGGAAAGGAAAAAAAGAATGCAAAATGAGCAAACAGAAGTGGTAAAGCTGCAAGCCCTTTGGTATAATTCTTTGATGAGCAATTGTATGCGTGACCTTCACAGGAAACTTACCTATTTCATGATTTGTTGACAGGCTGGTGTGTGACATTTTGACTACAGGACCTAGTTACGTTGTGAAAAGAGGAAGGTACCCTTTAGGTGAGGAATATAAACAAATGTCTTCCACTCAGACATTTTTGAAAGAGCTCAAGAGACTCCTGCTAAAGTGCATGAGGATGACATCCTGTAGCAGCTTTTGAAAAGAAAGGTATTTTAGAACCTATGAGCTTGCTGCTAAATCATTTTTTCAGATTTAAGTAGAAAAAATAGTGGATACAATTTGATCAGTTAGTATGAGAATTAGAGAAATGCAACTACTCTAAATGAAGAGACTTTGGAAAGCAAAAAGGCAAAAGGAGTATGAACGAAATTTTTAAATTTCAACCTGTTTTTCAAATACATAGAAATACCCTTGAAATTTCTAATGCAGAATAAAGATAACAAAGGGAGATTGATGTTTCTACTCATCTTTACCATAAAGGACACTTGGAATGCTCCCACTTCAAACATACTGTTTAAGAAAAACCACAATATTTGACAGAGATTGAAATCTCTAAGGAGAAAGTTATGAAACATCTTGAGAAAATTCAGGCTCACTTGAACAGCAGGAGTAGATGACATTTAGCAATTAACTCTGAGGAAATAAAGAAATGTGCAATAGCAAAAATGCTGATAGGTTTTGCATAAAACAGAGTAATCTATTTTGGCCTTGAACAGCTGTTAAAAGTTCCTTCAAAGTCACTAACTAGCAAAAAGCCAAAAATTCCTTTCTATTATCTATGTGCTTCTTATGGAAAAAAAAGAAAGAAGAAGAAAGGGTGAACTTCACACTTTACAGCAATTTGTTAAAGGAGAAAAAAAGAGATATTTTTCTTAGAGAGTCAAATTTTAACAAAAGATCCTAGAGAAGACTTTGTGGGCATGGCTTTGGGTCTTTCTTCTCCAGAAGTAAAGGCACTTGATGGATAATTCTCTCCAGCACATAAACCTTTCCTTGAATGATCAAGTCCTGGAAAATGAACATCCTGGACATTTATGAATGAGATGCTCTAATGGGCATCTCAAATTTTCCTGCTAAATATTTTATCTTATATAAAAGGAAATTCATTAAAAGTATGTTAGGCATTCTTTTATTAGAATAATGTTGGATAGTTGATAACAAAGTGCTATACTTTAAACGATTTAAATTCTTTTATTGCTCTTTACAAGCCAAAAGTCATTATCAATGGGCTGAGGGTTCCATTTAATCACAAGTAAATATAGTACAGCAATTACAAGCATCAGAGAAACGTTAAGATTCAGACAGAGGCCCACAAAAAGTTTCCGATTCTGAAAAGTTAGTATGTACTCTAAAGATTTTTAAAGTATTTTGGTAAAAACCATTTCATTGTGGAATTTAAAAAATTTTCTGAATGTGTCTTTGTAAATATTGCTGACAGGGTTAGTTATGGATTTTAACAATCAAAGGTGTGGTTTTTGCCTGTAAATATGAATAAAAGTATAGCTTTACATTTATAATCAATGTAAATTAACCGTTATTTCCTTCTATGGTTAGACTACCAACCGTGTGGAGCTAAACCAGGATTGATCCAAGAAGGGCAAATCGCGAGCTTTGTTAGGTATGAATAAAATTTAAAAGATTATTTTAATAAAGCATCTATATCAGATTACTCCATTCCATGCTGGGCTTACCTATTCAAAATGCCAACTCTCTACTCTCCACCTAGCTACCCTTCAAAACTATCTCAAGTTCACCCTTCAATTCACAATGATCTCTCCTTTCTCTGAAGCCAGGGCACTTAAAATTTATAGCACTCATTTGGTAATTAATCATGTAATGACCAGTGATATTTCTTTAATTGATATTATTTAATATCTCTCTCATTCTCTCTCTCTCCTTTCCACCTTCCCCCACCCCTGTCTTTTTCTCTCTCTCCAACTTTCTCTCTTTTCCTTGTCTTTTAAACCATGTTTTAAGCTTTTATGGGAGTAAGCATGTGGTAAACTGCCACATTATGACACATTAATTCATGGCACACAACACTGTGTCCTGCATCCAGTAAGTGCTCAATAAAAGTTTGTTGACTTAAAAAGTGAATTTTAAAACTAAACCTTATATTGGAGGCCTGGCAGGTATCTGCAAATAATTAATTAAATTGACAAGCTGTGATTGAAGAATGGGAGGTGGTAGGTAGCTAGACAGTAGGGTGTAGCAAGGCTTGGCAATCTTTCAGATATGCTGTGCCAAATCTTCATTCATCCACTCCTTCCCAAGGTCAGACACATAGCAACTCCTTTGGGAGAAGGAAGCATGGCAGATTCTCACAGATCATTCACGCACCTCCCTGAACAGAGGTCACTGCAGCATGACACAGTGTCTCAGCAGAGGAACGCCAAGAACATGAAGGACAAAAACTTCACATGCCTTACACTCCTGAAATCACTATGGAGGGAGAAGAGGAAGTTAGCTTTCTTCCTATATCTCTGTGTTCCTTTTAACATCTGAGCACTGGAAAAGCCAGAATCTTAATTATCAGCTAAGCAAGGGCAGGAGTTTTCATTTACAACCAAGTGAGAGGAAGACAAGGCACTTGGAGGAATGAAGAGGGTGTTCGAGAAAAGTCTGGTATCCGATAGACTTACTTCTTTTTTCACTTTTTACTCGTAACAGCAAAACAATCTTAGACATAAAAAACAAAAGATTTAGGAAAGTTTGAGAGTTTTATACCAGATATATCAAATAGAATAAAGAGAAACAGGACGGACTGGCAGTGGAAAAGTAAAACCTTCCCAAAACCTTTAGTGCTCCTAGCTCAGCCATGGGATATATTTCTGCTTTGCAAGATGTTAAAAGTTAGAGAAATGGAAAACCTCATTGAAAGATTCACTGGTAATTTAGTCACAAACGGTGGTCAAATTTAAGAACATGGCGGAATATCAGACTCTCCATATTCACCTTCCAGAATGCTATGTAGATTTCGATAGAAGATCTTCAGTCAAATGCTTGTGATTTTTAATATAAGTTGGAAACCATTGGAAATCACTCTAGTTTTCTGAGGAAGAGAGAAAGGAGCCAAAACTATAATTTTGGAACAATGATTATTGAATGTAGGACTCTGTAGCATTATATAATTATATAACTTTGTTCATGACTTCTTTGAAAACAAAAAAGGCACTTACCAAAATATTTAACATAGAATTTCAAAGGATTTAAAAATGCACATGTGTGAAATCCATAGCAGTCAATAAACATCAGACTAAAAATTCGTTTTGCAGATAGAAAGACCAGCTTCATGGAAGCTGGTGGAAAGCCATTGAAGTTCACCGGACATGGTATCTTTTCTCTATCAAAGATACGGCCATGATGCTGTAGTTATTAGAAATGCTGTAGATGCAGTAAGCTTACTTTGACTGAATATGGGTATAGTTGGCAGAATAATGGCCTCCCAAAGACGTTTACATCCTAATTCCCAGAACCTGTGTATATGTTATTTTACCTGGCAAAGGAGAATTAAGGTTGCAGATGGAATTAAGTTTGCTAATCAGCTGACCTTCAGATGGGGAGATTATCCTGGATTGTTTAGGTGGGCCCAACGTTAACACAAGGGTCTTCATAAGTGAAAGACAAAGAGGAGGCAAGAGAATCAGTGTCAGAGTGATGCAGTGTGAGAAAACCTCGACTGGCCATTGCTCTCTTTGAGATGGAAGGAGGACACAAGACGAGGAGTGCAGGTGGCTGCTAGAATCTGCAGGAGGTAAGGAAATATTAGCCTAGAGAGACCCATTTCAGACTTCTGCCCTCCAGAACTATAAGATAATAAATTTGTGTTGTTTAAGCCAGTAAGTATGTGGTAAATTTTTATAGCAGCAATAGGGAAACTAATACAATACCTAAGAGGAAGAGAAGTAGAAAATTCTTATTTGACTGCTAGCCTGGGAAGCCAGAGAAATTAGTATATAAGTCTTTTCCTGGAAGAGTTCAAAGCAAGTAGAGCAGATCACCATTCCAGAACTCTAGGAGGATATGATCTGAAACCTGTTCATTAGAAAGAAAAAGTTGGGCCCACCCAGTGCTGTAGTGGTTATGTTCATACGCTCCACATTGGTGGCCAAGGGTTGGCAGGTTTGGATCCCAGGCACACACCTATACTCCACTCATCAAGCCATACTGTGGCAACATCCCACATACAAAATAGAGGAAGATCAGCACAGATTTTAGCTCAGCGAAAATCTTCCTCAAGCAAAAAGAGGAAGATTGGCAACGGTTGTTAGCTCAGGGCCAATCTTCCTCACCAAAAAAAAAGAAAGAAAGAAAGAAAGAAAGAAAAAGTTAAATATAAGTATGTAAATAAACAAATCCAGGATCAATCAATAGCGCACTTCAATAAATACTTATTAAACACCGTCAGCCTGTAATTCAGGGTAAAGTGCGTAAGACCAGTGTAGGAAGGAAAGTCCTCCCTGAGTTTCAGGAAGAGGCTTGGCCTGAAAGCTTCTTTCTGGTGGCAGAAAAGAAAAAGCAGGGAAAACAAGATGAAAAAGTGACTGGTTCCCATTTGTAGCTACTCTCTTCCGCAGGTCCACATATCAGCTGATTTTCCATCAAAGCTAAGATACTCTACTATAGATATGGCTGTAGTAAGAACCAGAGCAATTTCTCTTATGAAAGAATGTATTTCCCATAAACGTAGATAGAAATCCTGGAAGTAGTTTTCTATATTACTTGGTTCGTTTTTCCTCACACATCAGTCTTCTTCGTATCCTCCTTTATCTTTGCAGGACTAAACTTGACATTGGTAACTACATCAGGAGGTTCTAATAAGCAAGCAAAACATATTGCTTTCCCAAAAATCCATCAACAAACACTGAGCATCAAGGACAGATTTTTTTTCCCTATAAGTTTTGAGGACCACCTACAACAGCCATGACAGCTGCGCTAATCGAAAAAGCAAACGAGGCCACAAAGGGCCGTTCTTTGACCATGTAATCAATTTTCCACTCAATGCATTGTTCATTCTTGGAGACTTTAATGCCAGAATTGATTTTAACAGCCATTATAGAAATACTTAAGTCAAAGGGCTTGCAACCTTTTTTAGCATGACCAATGGAATTTTTTAAATAGATATGTGAATAAATCATTGAGTATGATTCATATGCTTTTTTAAAAAGGTTCTTCGAGTCACTGTCCAGACACATTCTTTACAAGTAGTCAAGTGAACTAAGTAAAACCCCATACCGAGAAATAGTGCATTAGCTCAGTTTATGCTTATAAAATTATATTTGAAGCATTTGTATACCATTTTCAGCAGCTCCCAGAAAAGCCAATAGGTACTCAGTTAGCCTATAATGGATGATCAGTGTTCAAAATGAAATCTGAGGAAGAAGTTGTGTAAGCAGTCCTGATGACAAAATGTGACCTTAATTTGTGTGCAAGGCAGACATTTAAAACTCCCAGAATGAGGAGAGATGATAAAGAAATAACTAATTGCTGCTCAAGGTCACCAAGTTGGGAGTTCTTCCATGTGAAATAAAATGTTGAGAGAATTATTTAAATGACTTCATGTATTTTTCAAACACGCGAAGAGCAAGATAAACTAACTAACATCCTTTGCTTATTCATATATCTTCTGATAAGAGTTACTTAGGGCATCCCACATCTGGAAATGGAAATGTACATAAAATGAAATCAAGCCATAATTAAGGTAAAGAACAAGCAATCTATTAGAAAAGGATGCAGACTGGCAGACACTTTACATGTGAAATCTTTTTATAACTGATAATAGAGCTTTTAATTTGTATTCTCACGGTAGACAAATTTCTGATAAATTAGTGTGTATTTAGTCGTAACAAAAAAAAGGTTACCCAATAAGAAATTATTTTGTCCAGAATTTTACAACTATGTTGAGTTCATCTTGGACTAAAATGACATAGAATTTAAACCACATGATTGGAATATTGATAGCTAAATCTTGTGATTAGGGTCCCTCTATCGTACTGTCTTACAGCCATTCACCAGCTTCTAAAAAACCTTTGATCCTCCATTCTGCTTATACCAAGGCTCAAATGTTGTCATCATAGGATGTATGCACAAAGTTTGTTCAGCAGGCAGTTCTTGTTCATGGAGTGAACAATGCTGTTAAGCACAAGCAGGCATCCATCAGCATTCTCAGTACCACACCTATTCTTAAGGAGATGTCTTTATGTGTGATAGGGTGCCCAAGTGACACAGGCATGAAATCTGCGTTAGCAATCAGCATTTATCTGGAGTTCTGCATGCACCATAAAGCAGAGCTTTAATTCCATTTTTGGTTTCAACTAGGGACAAAGAAGGTGGGCAAAGGATGATGTCTTTTCTCATCTTTGTTCAGTGTTAATGCTGAGCACCATTCATTCATCTTTCAGCTGAATATGCCGTCTTTCTAGGTTTCCTATTCAATAAAAACAAGGCAGAGAATATTTCCAGTATAAAATAATTTCAGTTTCATTCCAGGGAAATCTAGAGTTAAATCCCCTAAAAATATGCGTTCTTAACATCTGCATAATCCCATGGGGGGAAAAACAGTACATTTATTGATTTAATGATCAATAAAAACTCACAAGTTGAATGCACTATGAACTTGCATCTGATATTGTGAAAGTTACTGATATTAAAAGTGCATTAAAAGTCATTTATGGAAGATATTGAATGAAAATTCAAGGAAGAAAATAGTTCAAATTATTTTCTCTTTGAAGATCAAGAGAATAAGTCAGCTTGACGGATAATATTAGATGATTTAGAGTCATGAAAAAGATCTATTAGAGCATGCATTAAAAATGGCATTACCCCCCTCCATGGGGCCTGACTGACACAGGAAGCAATCTCAAGCTAGAAAATCTCAGGACTCTTCAGGGAGTTTATTTGGTAATTTGTAGTCTCATCTCTGATTCTGTAAACGAAAGACATTTAGAAGCTGCCTAATCTTCATTTGGGACAAAGTGTGGCCTTCAAAAATCAAACACACCTTTTTCTTCTACAGTATTCCCTTTGTACTCTGAGGGTCATTTTCACCCTTAAGGGCAAAGCGTACTTTTGAGTTCATCTACATAATATTAAATGTAGTTTCAGCCGTGTAAATATCAACAGCATTGCTAAAACTATTTCGTAGATCTCTGAAGTATCTCAATGGCCACAATGCACATTTCTGCAATAGGCAGACATATTTTGAGTAGAATGGTTATGTGCTTTTGTCCTTATATCATCTTAAAAATGATTTTCGTACACTGACCCACAGTGTATAAGCTTCAATAAATACTAGAAATTTTAAGATTATGGATGTGGAGAATATTCAGGATAGTTATCAAGAGGGTTTTCAAAAAGCCCTTGTCAGCCAGGTGGATAGAAATTGAATATCTTATTGCTAAATAAGAAAACTCAAACATCAGTGATGTGTAAACCAAGTTTAAGGTATCTGAGCCTTTTCTATGAGCAGGTAAATGCCCAACTTTTCTCTGACAAGCTTGCCTGTATTAGTGTTCCCTGCATTGACAAGGCCAAATAATAGTATGTTACCTGAGCTACTGTTAAGAAATGAAGAACAGTTAAGGATGTACAGGCAACACTCTGACCCCTAATTTATACCTCAAGTTGACTCTACACTTCTGACCCTTTAGTAAACAAATTCCTACAGTCAAGATTACTCCATTACAAACCCAACCTCCTTTGGTTAATAAAATTTCGTTCAATAATAATTGCTTTGTGATGTTTTCTATCTTATAAGCACTTTCCTTACACAATATTTTTAATCCTCACGACTCTGTGAGATATGCATCTATTATCACCATCGTTCCCGTTGTGCAAATGATGACACTGAAGCACAGAGAGGTTAAATAACTTGCCACAATCTCACAGCCAGTAGGTGGTAAAGCTGCAATTCCGACCCTGCATGTTGAGCTTCTGCGTCCTGACTCTTACCCACAGTGCTGTCCTGCCTCGGAGCTTTCTTTCTTTTACTGGCCAGTCTTTCTTCTACTTTTGCTCTCAGGGTTATATAAGACTGTATAAATATCGGTTAACTTCCAAAGGAGACTGCATTAATAAGCACCTAGTTCAGACTCCTTCCCCAGATCCCAAAGTGCTCTCTACCACCAGGAGCAGACTACATCCCTTCGCTCCTTTCTTGCTTAATCAAGCATATCACTCACTTAAGTACATCTTACCTTTGCCCCGTATGAGCTTGGCTTTGAAAGAAATAACATTTGCTGGTATATAATCCAACAAATATGAATAGAAACTAAAACATATGGTTTCCCGTCCTTGTAATTTGTATTTTAGTTTGAGTCTAGAAGGAATGAGGAGATTTGTTTCTTTCCCTTTCTTATGGCTCTCAGTTTAAAGTAATCTTCTGTGTTTCAAATAGTTAACTGGATTCCCATGCCCCAACTTGGAGTGAGCAGGTCAGGGTGGAGAGGGAGTTATTTCCGAAGGCTGCCCAGCGGCTGCGTGACACCACAATCCAGAAGGGTCTCTTTATTTTTCCCCTTTCTGACCAAGTGTGTCCCTTCCTCCCTGGGATGCCAGGAGAAGGAGAAATGGCGAACAGCCATAGCTTCTGGCACACACCCAGGCTGAGTAAAGCCTAAAGGGTCGGATCTTTAAATCAGCAGCGAACAGTGCCCTCTGGGGCAAGCATCACTAGTAAGGCAAAAACTCCAGCTACTTTGGAAAACTGTTTAGGAGAACAAATGCTGCACGCCAGCAGCGGGAGCCAGTGTGGGCAACCTGACTTCTCCTACCCGGTCCAGCCCCACCTGCTCGCCTCCAGCTCTCCATCCTCACAATGAACTCTTTCCCTGTCCCATCCCTCTCATCCCTCAACCAGATGTTTGCCCTTGTCATGCTTTTTCCTTCAGTCCATGAGACACAGGGAGCACCAAAAACGTGTAAATCACCAGAGCAGGAAATCAACAAGTATTTTGTCCATAGAAGTTGGTAGTTAATAATTATTGAAAATGTTATTGTGAAGAGGTGTAGCTTTATGCCCCATGGGATGGGAGGCAGAGACTGTGGGTCCTCTACCTGTTGGGCCAGAGGGCAGCCAGGTTAAAAGAGCACTTCCCTCAGAGCAGGGCGGAGGACTGATGGCCAAGGAATCGTTCCAGGTATATAAACAGTGCCTTGCACAATAGCCCTGGGACGCCCTGCCAGAGCATCAGAGTGGGAGGGTAATCACATTGAGTTGCTGAACATGGCTGAATCCCCAAACAGGCCCTCAGCCATCCTCATGGAGAGCGACTTCTTGTGCTCGTCAGCATCCAGTCCTCATTTGTTCAAACCAGCAAAAGCTAACCCGCACTGATAGAAAAGGAATATTTGTCCCTTCCTAAAATAATTGACTACCATTCATTAAATATTTCCAAGATTTTTGTGTGTGTGTGAGGAAGATTGGCCCTGAGCTAACATCTGTTACCAATCTTCCTCTTTTTTTCTTTTTCTTTTTTCTCCCCAAAGCCCCAGTACCTAGTTGTATATCTTAGTTGTCCTTCTAGTTCTTCTATGTGGGATGCCACCTTGGCTTGATGAGCCCCATGCAGGTCTGCATCTAGGATCTGAACCTGTGAACCCCGGACCCCACGAACTCAACCACTACCCGCCGGGCTGAACCCCCAAGATGTATTTTAAAAAGGAGTCTAAATTGACCTCACCTGCAAAATAGAAATTTCTGTAAGAAATATGTAAATGGGATCATATTTTTAAAACTTAGTGTCTCTTGAGTTTCAGCTTTGCTGCCTTAGTCTTTCAATGTAAACTATTTCTCATTAGTGTACGAACCCCTTTGATATGAAAGTGCTTGACAAACTAAAGGAAAGAATTATTGTATTAAAGAACCACAAGCACAGAAAGCATTTTAATAATAAAACGTTAGACTCTTAAGTAAAGGCTTGTTACAGGAGGAAGTAAAATATGTTTAATTTTTCTATTGTTTTCTAAAAATAATAAGCAATTTTGGTTGAAAGGTATCTTCTCTGAAATGCCTATAATATTTTTTACTAGCATTGCTTGCTTTTTTTTTGGTGAAGAAGATTGGCCCTTGAGCTAACATCTGCTGCCATTCTTCCTCTTTTTTGCTTGAGGAAGATTCACCTGAGCTAAAATCTCTGCCAATCTTCCTCTATTTTGTATGTGGGATGCTGCCACAACATGGCTTGATGCATGGTGTGTAGGTCTGCGCTGGGGATCCAAACCCACAAACCCAGGCCACTGAAGCAGAGCACACCGAACTTAACCACTATGTCATGGGGCCTGTCCCAAGCATTGCCTGCTTTTTGCTTCAGCATATCCATTTCCTCATACATTAGATTATTAGTATTCATTAAATTACTAGGCAAATTTTATATGAATTTTTCAGTTTATTTCTTAAGTATTTGGGCAAAATCATATAACATCTATCCTAACTACCCTATACAATAGAAATTATGTGAAAAACATTGAGTTGAAAGAAAAGACATCATAAATTTAAATTATAATCACAATGTAAATTGTGATTAATTCGATTTGGAATATAATGTGATAGTTGTGAAAAGTATAAAGTACACGATCTTTCATCTGAAAACATTCTCTTGAATTTATGAAATAGTCAAATTAAGAATTCATCTAATTGTATATTTGTTTTCTTCATTATACTTTTCTAAATTGTCCAACTTTTATAAAGCATAAATGCTTTACTTCTAATTTGAAAAAGTTAACATTATAAAAAAATCAAACAAATAAATCCTCTGCAATATACCTGCTGCCTTTGAAAAGTTTGGCAAAGAAAATCCAAATTCACATTCAGAGACCACCTCTGGGTAATATACATATTTTTTCTCACATACGGTATATGTAGTAATAATAGAAACATATCTCCCGCTTTCATCATCTTACTAAACTTGGTGGTACAATTCCAGCCACATTCCCTAATTAATTGCACAAGTTTGTGCAAACCTTCCTTTGCTATGGTTTCTTATTCTGAATAGCAGGCTCTCTTTAACCTTCCCTGATCCTAGGCTGTGAACAGTTGCCTTGATTATTATGACTGCCTCATAACAGAATCCACACAAAACCTGAGTTGATGGGTGGCTTGCCTCAGTTTCGTATCTATTTACATTTATTCCTCCAACCTGGATTTCCAAGGAAAGTAAAGGTAGAAGTCACCCCAAACTTGAAATTGCCCTACCATTTCCTATTATTCAAATAATTTGAAAACAAATATTCAACGAGGAATTTTGCTTATAACAAAATGGTAGAAAACACAAATAAATAGCTAACTATCTAGTTCAGCCTTCAATTTGCTTTCTATTTTAACTCTTTCATAGGGACCCATTTCCAGCCCCTATTCTAAAAAGCAAGCAGCAAAATACAGATATCTCATCTCCATTTTAAATAAACAAACAGCTTTGCTTTCTCTCTTATCGTCAACTGTTTCTTTAAGTTCATCAATGGGTTCTGACTTTCCTCCTTTGTACACTTATCAAAATTGCAAAGGGATTCTCTTCTGATGCAGACTGCCATCACATGTCACTATCTTTGACGCAGGATTCTTTCTATACAAGTAGTTGGCATCCAGAACAGCTTTCCATATCTTTCCACTTCATCAAATCTCCATCATTTTCTAATCACACACGAGAGCATCTTTTTTCCATCTCAACTATTAAATTTTCTTTTCTTCTGTTCATATTTAATTCCAATATTATTTTAACTTTGAAATGTTGGCAATTGTAGCATGCATATAAAAAGCTATGTAAATGAAGCATTATTGTGTAGATAATACATGTGAATAACCGTGCAGTAGCTATGAAGCCAAACCAGAGATGCGTGCAAGGGCACACTACACAAAAAGAGTGGGGAGTGTCCATCCTGCCTAACTTCTGATTGACAGCTCCACTCTGCAAGTTGCCTTTACCTGTGTAGATGAACATTGCTGGACGACAAAAAGAAAGTTATTTTGATGATACATACGCAAATATTCAAAATGGAAGTGCTTGAAACACACCATTGCCCAAACCAACAAATTCCCCTCTGAGAATAAAAGTTTTCAGCAACCCTATCAACTGCTTTATTATTATGCTAAATCATTTCTGCTACTTTCTACTGGATCAGTTAAAATCACTTTCATTTTTACCTAGCCAGCAAATTTTAGCTTCTCTTTGCAAATGAAACACCATCTATTTGACCTCATAAGAACAGTATCATGCAAGTTTTGGAGTAGATAACTTTCTAATGTTAATGATAGGAGACCTAGATTTCTGATTGATCCTAAGCTTTATTTAGTGAAAATATACACTTGTATTGGAATATGAGGACTTATCAAATGCTGAATTAAGTATTTCAACATAAATCTGTGTTTGCTGTCTCAAAGTGTTAGAAATTCTTACCCCTTTACTTATATGGGTGCCATAAATTTTACTTTGAAATGTACAGGTACTCTCTTTTTCATACAAATGAGGTCATTATTGATTGGCCTAGGAAATGGACTCTAGAGTGTTCATTTAAACTCCATTCCCTTAGGAAATTAACATTTTCATAATAATAAAAATAAAATAAAATATTTTAAATACAGAATTGTATGTTTCATCTCCTCTCTGCTTTTTTCTGAAACTCTATTGGATAGCCTAACAGTTGGCTTTAGTTTTTAAAAAAAATAAGATGCCTGGGGTCAAAAAAATCAATTTTGGAAGTAGCAATATCAATTTCCTTGGCAGAATTGCTGAAGAGAGTTTTTATTGACTGTGAATCTAAGTTACTAAGAAAAATTAGTGATATTAGCAAATGGTTGTACTGTGCGACGCCCTACAATAGAACAACAATGGCTCATCGTTCACAGATGGATGTGAAAAACAATTTTGAACAGTCTGAAATGATATGCAATGTTCCTTACCTTTTTGACTTTGAAAAACCTCAAATAACTTAAAAATTTATTCAACCTCTTTACCACTACCCTGAGTTGAAGGTATTTTTCTCCATTTCTTAAAGAAAGAAAAAGATCCGAGACTACTACATTAGGAACCAAACTAAAATGTTCTTCCTTTCCTCTTCCCATTTCACCAGCTGCATGCTGATATTAGCTGGACCAGTGAACTTCCTCTGAGGCTCTTCACTTAGATTCTTTGTATGTAAGAACCTGAGTTATGGGAAAGCTTTGCTCTAATGGAAATCACTTGGCTTACTATTATTCTACATGAATTTACTTGGCGCCATCGGTGTGCCAGCTGATGGAAACCTCTTTTTGCGCGGAGTTACCGATCTCCACCAGATGGACAGTTTTTTATTGTTCTTTATCCTTTCTTTCCCAGTCTTCCAACATGGTTTTCATTCACTCTCTGGATTTCCAACTTCGTTATCAAATTCTCTATGAAAACATTCCTTTAGGAATGGAAATGTTATCCAGTGAACATTTCAGGGTATTCTCTTTGAAGCACTTCTGAAATGCCTGCCATGCCATGATGGACCGCAGTCAATCTGTTCCGCACTATTGTCGAGCTTGACATCAGAACAAGATTGACCATGCTACTTCTCATCCTAGGCTCCTTCAGTGACTCTCTGTTACACTTAGGATAGAGTGCCAAACTTGTTGCTATAAAATGAAAGGCCATTCAAAACATGACCTCCTACTACTCCTGATTTATATTGTACAATCATTTCTTTTTGCATCTTAATTTCCATAGGTTACTATCTGTAGCTATTTGAAATTATCAGCACTCCAGGCTATGTGCCCATATGCTGTTTCCTATATGTAGAACGCCCTCCAGGAGTTCCCTCCTCACCAATCACATCATAATTTTTTAAATAACTTATATGAATTAGCTTAAAGATTCTACTCAGAGGTCACCAGATAATGGCAACCTTAACTGATTCTTCTTCACAAGGTGCAGTTACTCACTCCCTCTTCATAGTCACACAAGAATGTATTACTCAAAATTACTCTTGGAATTTTGATTGCAATTATTGAATGTGTTGATCTCTCATATTTTATTGTGATCTCTATTAAGTCATTTATCTATATTCTTTGGCAGGTAGCACAGTGTTAGGCACAGAATAACCACACGATTCTTGGTGGAAGGTGGGAATCTGGCATGCTAACATTATTCGTAGACCACAAGTTCTGCTGCCAAATCATTGTTCTTAATTCCTTTCTTCCTTTGGTCAACAAATACGTATCGAGTGAAAATTTACAAAAGATAGTACTTTGTTCTTTCATTGATAAATATTTAACCCCTTTATACCACTCCTACATTCCTTCCCTCATAGCACTAATTTTTAGTCTTTCTGTTGGTTACTTTTATAACATTAAATAATAGGCAAATAGCTTGACTTCTTGATTCATGAGTAAGCCAATTCCCTGACTCCCTCCAGTGAAAGATAAGGACGCCAGGGCCCCCCTTTCTTTACCTGTAACTTTTCTTTCCTCTTTTCTACTCCCAAATTCAGCCATATGTGCTTACCCTTAATAAGAGTAATAGCATTTATGTTCTGTACTGTAAAACACAATTATGTCCCTCAGTATTTTTTGCATATACAAAATATCAATGGTTGTATTGTTATGAGTATGTAAATATTATGTACTACATAACCAGGAATGTACTATAATTACATTTCCTTTTGTGTACAGATTTATCGTTTTTCTTTGTTTTATTGGATTCTGTGTTACTTGGGAGTTTTTTTTCTGGAATTTCTGGAGTTTTCTGGAGTTGTTTTTTCCTTGTATTGACTGTCTTTATTGTGACGTTAAATTGTTCTGAATTCCCAAGGAAATATTAAATCCCTGGGATGCCCTTTTTTTTTCCAGAAGCTCCTCCGCAGTCCTGTTCCTATCTGGACTCATCGCTTTCCAGGCACACTGCACCATTGATGTCTTCAGTCAATCCTTCAAAACGCTCCTGAATTCTGTCTCGTCCTCTTTCCTGGTTTAAATGGCCAGAGTATATCTTCCAGTAGCGTCTAAAGTAAAGGAGATAAAGCTGCATGCCTTCCGGACATGAAAATATATCTCTTTTAGCTTCCAGTTTGATCAACAGATTGACTGGGTATTTAATTCTAAAGCAAAATCATTATTTCTCAAACCTTCAAAGGTATTGCTGTATTAATGTCTACCATCTAATTATACAGATGTGCAGTTGATGCTAATCTGTTATTTGCTGCTTTCTGGATGAACTGTTTGCTTCTTTTAAGAAGCTTTTAGTCATTACATTATCCTTGGTGTTGTGAAAACTTCACAATTATGGGTCTAGTTATTTTTTTTTTCACACATTATGTTAGGGATTGATCCTTCTGTTTAAGGAAACTGGCTTTCATTATATCTTTGATGGTGCTATTTGTTGAATGCTGACCCACCTGTATTGATTTTATATGTATTTTATCTCTTATCTAATCTTTCCTCTCTTTGCCCTTTTAATCTACTTTCTGAGTGATTTCCTTGTCTTTATTTGTCAAATCTTGTACTAAAATTCTAATTTCTGTAACTGTATGGCATTTTGAAGATCTCTTCATTTACAGCCACCAATTTGAAGAATATTAAATAATCAGGAAATGAATCTAGTTAAATGTTACCACTAGAGTGTAATAAAACATTACAATATCTTATATAGAATAAGAAAATTTCTCAAACTTCAAATAAGTATAAGTAGAATGATCATCAACCATACTGATTACTTTTTGATTTGGTAGTACGAAATAGCAATGGACTAATGAAGTAAAATTAAAATCAGAATAGTTTAGCCTTATAATCAGAACTGTAATGCAGAAAATACATTGGGAATATGTTTTTACTATCAAATTTATTTTCTTCACCTAAAAAGTAAAAAGTAAATTTGTATAGTCCATAACTGATGGGAAAATCAATTTATTTCTATTTCTGGGGAATTAAACATAAAGAAATTATGTCTTCATCTTTATTTCACTTAAACTACATTATTGTACAATTACCAAGCTTATAAAACTTTAAAAATCTCATATTTACCAAACAGGTGACACTGTTTGGATTTTAAACTAGTATTAAGTTAAAAAAGGGTTTAAAATTCTACTGATTTGAGAGCTAAAATTTTTCTGATGTTTCATTATGTAGTTATGCATATCCAATTTATATTCTACAATAAGAAATCCATTCAAAACTACCTTTATTTCCTTGTTTACTTTGTACCTGTTTACGAATTTGCCTTTTCTCAAGAAGATTTTAAGTGTGTCAAATCAGAGAAACAAAAGGAAGTTAATTAGATTATTATTCAAGCTAGGTGCCCAAAAGTAGACACTGATTTTTTTTTAATTATATTCAGTGCAAAAATAGATAATGCGATCCCTATTTACAGTAGTTCATCTTGGCCTTTAATCATTTGTTTATCCACGAGACTATTGATTGCTGCTCCAGCAAGGAGAACAGCAGTGGCACAGGAATAAGAAGGGAAGCAGTGTAATTCTGTGCTGTTGGCTGTTCCCAGCGACGAAACTATAATTCATAAAGTGATAGATAACAGAAGGTAATTTTATGGTTACTAAGAATGAGTTTGCATTTGTTTGTGTAGTTACTATATAAATTTATAGATGCATTTTGTTTGTATCGCATTTTAAATTTTAGTAGCTGAGCAGGAAGAGGATTGAAGTAGTGCAAGGAGTCTGCTCATGAACTCCTTCTTCAGCAGCCACTTGTAAAGGTGGACTGTAATTCAACATGAAATAGGTTCAGAATGTTCCCACAAACTCATTATAAATCAAGCTGCTTCGAAGGTATGGTGTTATTAAGTTTGTTTTTTGATTTTCTCTTGCCCTTCCTCCATCATCTTATCTAGAGAAAGAGTTTAAAGGCAGGAAAAGTAATTCAGCAAGGACCCACTTTTAGTGGCTGAAATAAAAAGAGTCTTGTTAGATACATTTCACTAAGCCATAAATGCAGTTGCAAGAGCCAGGGATTTTTTTTTTTTTCCATATCATTGACTGACTTTGTCATCTGCTATCTGGCCAAAGTTTGATTATGAGGTGGTTAATTTATAGCACAAAGTCAGGCATGTGTTGTGGAATCTATAGGTGACTGTCACGGGAGTCCAACTAAGTGATGACCCTCAGCTGATTCCGGTAATGATGACACTGGTTGTCTCTTTTGTATTAAGTCCAGCTGAAACATGTCAAGAGTTATAAAGGTTACTTTCTTGTCTTTGCATAGATGCTAGAAACTCATGTTAATATACACCGTTATGTTTTTTATGTCATGGGAAACTTCAGGTCTTATTTACATTAAGTAGAATTGAACCTGGTAAGAACAGTCGCAAATCTACATTGAGAGAATTATACCTACGTCATACTGGTAGATCCTTTCAAGTCTGTGAATTGCTTGAGGACAAGGAGTTATACCTCATGCATTATAGTGGCCGGCACCTAGTTGTTTTTCAATGTATGTATATTGAACAGGACTGGAGTAAAACTTTGAGAAACTTGTGTATAATGAATGGTTTTCCCTGATGCTTCTTAAATTCTCAATGCACGTTCTACCTAGTGAACAAACTATTTTCTCAGTCTGAGTTGTTCTCCACGATTAGTCATCCTGGAAATTGGTTCCCCCTAGATCTTGCAATCCTGTGCCATAACTTGGCATAAAATAGGCACTATATAATTGTCTACCAGACAAAGAAGAAGAAATGTGAAACATTTGGTAGCCATAAAGTATCAGAAGTCTAAAAAATTAGAATATTAGAGAATTATATAAGGTAAAAGCTATCTTCATTTGACACATGTAATTCTAATTATTGCCCATTCAGCTAATTATTTAAACACTCTATAAAAGTAGATCTGAAAACATTCCTAACTTCAGCATGCAAAGCCTAAAAAAGATCAAATAAATAGGCAAGAGACTTTACATAGAGATCTGAAGAATAAAAGTGATACATTAATGCAAAATATTATTGGGGAAAGCTTTGTGCTTAATCAAATTAAACTAATTGAATACACATTTATTGAGTGAATATTATACCTTAGCCTGTGCTACATTCTTTAGGACATTTTTAAGAAGTGATGCAGCATTCCATGTTTCTAGAGACTTTTAATGTAGCTGTAAGGAAACAATCTAATGAAGCAATTAGAGATCAATGACAGATGAAACTATGATGTAGCCAAATGGAACTAATCATTCTTCTCTAAATATATTCAACATTTTCTACCTCTTTACAACTATGTATAATATTCCCTGTGCCTGGATTGCCTTTGCATCCATTTCTGCACATTCCAAGTCTACTCTTCCTCCCAGGCCCAGTCATGCTCCCTTTTTCTGAAGCCATTCCTAGTCACACTCTGTCCGACCTCCACGTTGTCACCATACTTTGACCTGTAACACACACTTAGCATAGTCTCCTTTATATCACAGATTTGCACATTGACTCTTCATGTCTGGATTGAAAGCTCTTTAAGGATCAGGACTTAGGCATTTAAAAATCTTGAACAGTGTCTGACACATAAAAAATACTCAATAACAATTTTTTTCCTTCTACTTTTCTGATTTCTCTCCTTTACTCCCTTCAGTGTTTCAAATTTAGTAGGTATTTTGAAATAACTGATGTTGAATCATATATAACATCATACTTATATTGGGTATGCTAGAAGTTTGAAAATTAATATGGAAGAGAAAGATAGGAGTTGCAATAATTAAAGATCACTTCATAAAGAGTCCAACTTTCTTCAGCCACAATTTAGGGAAAAGTAGAGGATATACAGAGGTGACTTGAGGAATAATAAACAGGATTTTCAAACACAGGAGGGTATTTGTGCAGAGGACTGGCAGGCCAGCATCATTTAATATTGCGTTTTGAAAAGTCATCAGAAATATGACTGGGAGACGGAATGAGGTGGGTGTCGGAGGAAACTGATAGCTGGGCACAGAGCTTTAAATAGAGAAGAAATAGAAAGATACCATAATCTCATGATCAGAGGAGAGAGAGAGAGAAATCAGGATTTGAGGAAGCTTACTCTGACAGCAGAGTACAGCATAGAATAGAAAAAGAATAGATAGGATAAGACCAGCTAAAAGGGTGCTATAGTAATTAAGAATGAAATAGTGGATTTCTAAATTAGGGTTATAACCACATAAATGGAGAGTTTGGAGAAGAGTCTGAAACATGAGATAAATGGAATATGAGATAAACATACGAGATGAGGACTTTTTGACTCTGTATATAGAGCAGCCAGGAAATATCATGTTAAAATTTTTACCGGGCTGACACAGTTTTGCCAAATTTTATTTTGCCAAGTAAGAACATTAAAATAATAAAGCAACACCTACCACTGCCATGTTTTCATGAAAAAGATCTTTTAACACTAAAATGCAGTAAGGACTTTCTGCATCCTCTCCTACAGGTCTCTCCTCGTGGTTTTGATTGCTCTGGAGTGACCCACCTACTCTTTGAAATTCACTCATCCTTCACGACCGCCTTGAGACTCACTTCTCCATAGAGGTTTTCACGATAACCACAGGTAGAAACAGTCAGATGTGCTTATTTGCCCCATTATGCATATCACATTCTTCCTCATATTAAATATATTTATTTTCATAATTGGTTCTTTTATTGCAATGTAAGTTCTTTAAGAACATTCACCTTACATCATTCCTCCTCACCCAGCTGGAACAAAGTAGGTGCTCAACAGTTGAAAAAGACAAAAAGGTCAACAATGACTGAAGAGCTTCTGACGTCAGAGACTGAAAGCAGTGTTGGCATGGAAAGAAAGCAGAAGAGGAGTTGGTTTAGAGAAGAGGTGACAATGGTCCATTTTTGATATGTTGGATTTCAAGATATGGAATAATAATTGGAATAATTATGGGAAAGATTAATAATTTGGGCCATGAGTGAAATTTTAGAAGTTGAGCTATATTAAGGAGCTATCTGCATAGATGGGATTATTGACATAGATAATATCTTGGTGGAATAGGACTAAACAGAAGAAAATAAAATGTAATAAGAATTTTGGAGACCACTGTGAACCAGTGGGGAGAAAGATGAAGAGAAACTGGTGAAAGATATGGGAAAGAGGGAGGTAGTGGGAGATCAGCAAAAGGTGTTGTCCTAGAAGCCAACGAAGGACTGAACTTCAAAAGCTGGAGGTCAGCAGTTAAATGCTGAAGAGAGCTGCCCTTCGTGATTTGTACATGCAACCCTGATAAACAAAATAAACAGTACTAAAACTGACTGCAAAGACTGACTTACAGCTGCCATTAAGTTATGTCCTTGAGAGAAAAAATCAAGTAAGAATACATTGCTTGTTGGGATGTTAAAGAAAAGAAACATCTACACCACAGCTACAAATTTTGGAGCATATGCTTCACAACAGTATGTCAGTGAAAATAGTTCATCAAGAGAAATTATATATAATTCTGGTTCAATGTACATGAATTTATTTTTCATTCCATTTTTAATGAATTCACATTAGAGAGGTTCTTTTGAAGTCATAATGTGTTATTTTTTAATAATTTATTTCTGAACTTTAAAAATTAATAATATTTGCACAGGGCCATTTTATAATCACAATATGGTACTTCAAGGTGTGAATTATGATATAATAACTCATAACTTGTGCATTTAAACAAGCACTCATCCTATGGCCTCATTCTTAGCAAAGCAAAAAGGTATGAATTATTATGCAATAACTCATGCATTGTCACATATTATTACTTAATTATAGAGGAAGAGGAGAATTTCAACTAAATTCAGTCTTGAAAAAAATTAACATTTTATCCTTGAAAAAAGAAGGCTCAGATGCCTATTTGACACAATCGAACCCCTTTAAGCCTTTTTCCATTCAGCCCACTCTAGATTAACTTTTTACAACACCTTCGTCCTTCTACTTCTTGTTGCAAATCTCGAGAACTCTCCAATAGGGAAATTGAAAATCCCAACATAGTTCTCTAGTCTATATTTCACAGAATTATTGTTTTAGATCCCCAAAAGAAAAAGCTATATTACTTCAAAAATTTTTCAAAGTATTTCTTTGAAAAGAAAAGTAAAAATATGACTTCTATTTCTAACATACATGAGCAAAAAATAAGGGAGGAAGAAGGGAACCAAAAAGGAAGGCAAAATAAGATTAAATATGAGGTTTTACTAACTATGATGATTTTCTGAGAGTTGTTAAATAATAAGAAAATCCCTCCAACATAGTACAAAATACACTTGTCTGTAATCGTTAGAAAACAACAGATATATTTCCCGGAAAAGGTTATAAATATTCTTTCAGGGCTATATCACAAATAGTCATCATTAAATGATAGTGAAAGTTTGTCTCAAAATCCAAAGCAATGAAATTATTTATTCAATGCTTTCCCTGGTGTTGGATACAGGATTTTTTTTTCTGCCCTTATGAAGCTTACAGTATAGGAAGGAGAAATGAAAGCAGAAGAAAGAGTAGATATATTACAAGAGACAAATAGCAGTTCAATAAAATAGTCAACATATCAAACAACTACTGTAGAGTGGAAGAGCTCTAATTCCTCAGATGCATCACTAAAAACTGATATGTTAAAAACTTTGTGGAGTTTGTGTGTCAGATAAAGGAGTACAGACTCAGAGAGGAAAAGATCACACACATGTAGAGGAAGCCACCATGCCACTGACCAGCGGATGCTGACTGACTGATTGGTCCGTCTCTACTACGACTAACCAGTTAGTCAATGAATTAATGTTTAAACTGTCTTGCATAAACTTTTTCAGAAGCTATTCCTTTCTCCTGCTTTATCTATGATCTCCCACTCTGACTTATTGTTTTTATGGTATTTTTGTATCCTAGAGTTAGGAGTGGTGGTTATCAGTGACTTAAGGCTGGGAGATCTCGTACATTTAGATTTTATGGAAGCTTCTCAATCAATATAAAGATTTTTGGTCACACCATTAAGAAAACAGCAGGGCAACACAGAGAGAAAAGCCATGCTTCAGAGGCACAGACTTGCTTGACTTACCTTGAAGTTTTATGCTAAATCGTTAACACCTTCTAACAAATCTCTCTTTCCTAAGGGATATGTTAGCTTCTCATACTTTGGTTTAATGTTCCAGTGACAGCTATATAATCTGCCAGCGCACCTCCAAGGCAGCAAGACAAGGGGAGTGTTTTCAATTACTTTTTAAGATCTTTGATGATACAGCAGCACAGTCTGGTATCAGTCCTCGGTCTTTTTCAAGCTGGCTTAAACTCAGTTCATCATGTTGTCCTGAGTTGCATGTATATGTATATAATGGCATGTCCATATGGTCATGAATTACCAGAACACAATAAGAACCGAGATATGTGTTCTCATATCATTTATTACATAACTAGTGATTATATCAATCGACTTGTAATTAGACTTAATTGATTTATAATGTAGTTTTTGTTATAAATGGGACTTTGACATTAATCACTCCTTTAATGCTTTACATAGGTTTTGTTTTAGTTGGGTAATATTACACAAAACAGTTTTTGTATGTTTTTTGGTAACACATGTATCCAAGATGAAGCAATCTATTCTCATAGTCATATATCTCTTCCTTACGTGATGTAATTATTTTTTCTAGAAATTCATAAAATCATTTTTGCATTATTATTTAGAGAAATTCAAGAAACTTAAGATAATCAACATGCTCATTACTTTGCTTAAAGTTCCACTATTTCTGTTTTTATGAATGTCTTAAAATGAAAGCTTCTTTAAAGAATAAATTATTCATTTAATGAGAACATTAAAAATAAGATGTTTTTCTTCATAGAATTAGATAAATTGCTAATTAGTTTTCTGATTTGCTGAGGTCTGGATCTCATTTAATATTTCCTGATTCTGAATGCAATATAGTTTTATATACTTTAGTTAAAGAGCTATGACAAGGGGCTAAATACCACAGCAATAAGCAATTAGGAAAATTAATCTGTTCAAAGAGAAATTAGGGGCAGAGCAGTGAAGAGTTCACCTCAGAATGGCAAACATTGACTAAGGAAAGCAGATTACTAAAATTATATTAAAGTGTGATTATACATTGTGTAATAATATTTATTGTTGCCATATGTTCCTACCTCTTTAGTTTAGCAAGATCCACCACAGATGTCCCTACTAAATCCTCTTCAGTCCACGTACAAGATAAAACTCATGTCTGGATCCACACTCCATATGAGAATTTTCCCTCTCAGAGATGTTGGAGAAAAGATCTTATTTTCAGTGCAGAACATGGGTTTGTGGAGGACTATGTGGAGTCTAACGAGAGAGAGCCCAAAGCTGCTTAATCTCAGCGTCTCTCACTCCCATCCCTCTGCTCTGGGTCTAAAACGACTCTTCGTCTCCACACTCTTTGAATGTGAACTGGTGAACACTCCGAATGGTGGTTGATCTGAGGAATAAACTAATTAGCTATTCCACAATATTGAAGGTAAACTGGAATAGTGACAATTGTTTAGTGACTTTCTAGGTATTTCTTGAACATAAAAAGAAAACCAACATCTTGCTGTCAGTGAGAAGCAAATAAACAAAAATGTAGCTCATGTTCTTTTATCTAAGTCTGTCCAGTTTCTTAGATTGGGCTATTTAGATTTTTGTGATTATTTTTCTGTCCATGTTTATCACTTAATAGTTTTAAGCTAGTATTTAATGCCTCTCATAGAAGAAAAAAATAATTCTATTCTCATAGGAGAAAAAATAACAGAAGATGGAATCTTCTGTTCCTCACTCAAAAGATAAAACTTATTAAAGAAAACAATCCTAAATACAACTCGATTAGCAATAGCCAACACTGTTTGAAATTTTCTCCATAAGATCGGTTGCTTCGTAAGTGCATATGCCACTTATTTTCTGAAAAGAACTATGAAGTTGATTATTTTACAGTGCAGTAGCTTATATTCCTATATTCTAGCTAAAACTTAGCAAGGAGGTTTGTTATATCCTTATAAATGTCTGCCCTTTTAACATACTGTAAATGCATTCTAAAATTTGTGTTGGGTTCTGGTTGTTACGGGGAAGAATTAATGCATTCTATTAAATTTAACTTTTGCTGAAACACTCTTACATCGGCTACAGCTCAGAGCTGTAACTGGAGACTAGCTTCCGCAGCAATTAAGGAAGAAAATACCCAGCTTTTATAAGCCATCTTTTGTTCTGGGAAATGCCTATACTTAAATCAGTATGGCGTTAGACAAGGACTTGTGACCATTAAATATTTAATTTCATCAAATTTCATCCATATTCTGTGCTTTGACAAGCCCGTTATTGCATAGGTATTATTTAAATAAGCAGGAACGTTTCAATTAAGTGTATACTTAAATTGGTCAAGTGATTATACCACATCTCTGCTCCAGAACCTGCTACACTCCTCGCAACATATAGATTAAAATACAAATTCCTCAGCCTAACACGCCAGTTGGTCCACCGTCTCCTTAAGCCATACTCTAAATTTACCCACCTTCATCTCTTTTCAGAAGCAACTGCCTGCTCCCAAAATGCCTTCTTTTCCTTATTTATTTAAACCCTACCAGTTCTTCAAAGTCCATTTCAAATGCGATTTAATCCATGATATCCACAACTGGAATTAATCTTTGGATCTTCCATGTCGATCCTTTTCCAGTCCACCTTCTACTGGTACCATTTATGAGAGTGCCTGCTTCTTACCTCACACCATCCCTAAGATGTTAAAAACGCGTTCAACAGGAGCATAATTTGAACTCTGTTCTTATGTTTCTCTCTAGTTTTGTGCCTTGGGCAAAGCAGGAGCTCAATAAATATTTATATAGTTAAGATAGACAATACCTCCATTAGACTCAGGTAAGAGGGACCTGCCCTGCCTGGACCTCATGCTTTATGAGCCCCTCTATATCACAAACACATGCAAAATTAAATGTATTAAAAAAACACACGGGGAACTCTATCATTAGGATGCTTCACTTAGCAGTGGCACAGCACAATTCATGGTCTTAAACGTCTGCTCTGTATCCAAAACAACTCGGGCCCCACAGAAATGTTTCTTTGTGTCTCTTTGCCCAATGTCCTCAAGATAAAACAGTCGTGTTGCAATGCCCTAAGTTTTGTAGGTTGTGTGGCAACCTGCAGCAGAAGCACTTAGGTTACAAAGAAGACATACTAATTAATTTAAATTATTCCTCTCAGAGAGCATGAATACAAAGGACACTTGCACCAGAAGTGTCGTTTCCTAGTAGTGCCCGTCAGTCATCTTCTTGTTTCTCTTTGTATTAAAGTTAATGAATTTCATGAATTAGCATATAATTTGCAATAGCTAGCACATGGCAGTGGAAAAATATTTTGCCATATAAAGCAATTCGTATTATCCTTAAATTTGTATATATGTAGGTGTAGATGACACTTGCACTAAACATAATACTAATTATTTACATAGGCTGTGAGATGGTCGCAGAACACTAGAATCAGGAATTATTTTATCTGAACAAAAATAGTAAGATTTAAATCAATTTTAAAAATATTAAATTGAAAATTTGAGTTTTGTTTAAGTACTTTTGATTTATTTATATCCATTAATAATTTGTTTCCTTATTTTTAATTTTAATAAAGAATTTGAAATAGCTGGAAGAAAATAAGTTTTTAAAAATACATTAAATACTTTAAATTTTTTTATTTTTCACTTTTATGTAAATATATTTTTATAAAAATAACTTTGATTGTATACACTTTAGCAGGGGTTGCGGTGGCAGAATCCAAAAGATTTTTATTTGTGTGGATGTTTTTATTTTTGTTTTTTTTTGTTTTGGATGTTATTTTAGTTTTACTTTATAATAAAATATTCATTTTTTATTTGAAAATATGTATAGAAAGGCACACATATGTATAAACATTACCTATAACCCGATCACTTACATTATTTAAAATTTAAATGAAGACTGGCTAGTTTCTACTACTATTAAGACATTGGTGCATAGCCTTCCAATCTTCCCAGATTTCCTGAACTTATATAGAAATGTATGTGTACCAGCACATATATGTCTTTAAACAAAAAATTGAATCGTGAAATATATATTCATCTGCAACATACTATCTCCAAATTTCCAAAAGCAAAATTATAGGGAGATTTTTTAAAAGAAAAAGTTTCTTCTAATTGCTCTAACCTTCTGCAACTAATATCAGAACATAGTACTTTGATGTTAAATTCATCTGGTTTCTTTTCTTGCCTTCTGGAATTGACCATAGTCTAGATTTCTTTCTGGAACTGAATTCAATTACTGATACTCTTCCATACTAGTACCTGTCTCAGATTATTCAAGATGTTTTTTGGAAAGCAACTGACATTTAGAAACTGAGCCCCATTTTTGGAGCACCATAAATACAAACCCTAAAATAATCTAAGGAATAAAAAAATTAATTCCTCAGTGATCACCAATAATGCCATGTGAAGCCAGAGGCTCCCATAAGAAAATCTGTAGACTTTATAAAGAAGAACAGACCTAGGAATTTTCAGTTTTGAGTGAAAAGGAATGATCATTTTCTGGCCTAAAACTCTATCTTTAGTCCAGTCACTGGCTAAACACGGCCACAAAGCACAGCAGAGGGGAAATTCGCGAAAAGGAAATGTCTCAGGTCCTCCAGCAGTTACGTCTTACTTGCACCACCAGAAGAGAGGGCGGGGAGGATCTGTGGATAGCTCGTTCCAAAAGGAGGATTTCACCCTGAACTCCCTCCTGCATTTAATCAACTGCATATGTTGTTTATTGCTCCAGCGCCATGAGCATTATCGCTTAATTAAATTGTTTCAGTCTTTGGCTATCATAAATGCCACATCTCTTTAAAGCCATGTTTTATTTAGTTAAAGTTTGTTTTATCATCCACAGAAAGGATTATTAAATTGAACGGGTGACTATTTCAACTCAAGTTAAAATCAATAATATTCAGCTGGGCCTTAGGTGCTAAATTCTAAAACCCCATGTTTTTTACTTTGCTGCAGCCCTGCATCTAAACATCACTGACGGTTCTTTCTCCCGGGTTCGCCTGTGATTTATGGCTCTTCTAGTAGGTGGGGCGAAAGCTTCAAGGCCTCTTACAGTGTTTAAGCTTCTAATAATCAGAGGATTTTCGTTTCTTACACTTTTTGAACTGAGACTGCCTTTCTCAAATTTAGAAACTCATAAAAATTTTTTTTTTAAGTTCAGAGCTTAATCTTTTTCTAAAATAGTTAATACTTGACTTTTAAGGAAAAAAATGTCACTCTATAAAACATGTCCTCAAATTTCATATAAAACAAAATCGACTTATGTCCTTGGATAAAGATTTTTAGCTCTTCCTTATTTCTTCATTACTCCAAGATGATCTGATGAGAGATGAAGTCTGAAAACTTTGAGTGGTTTCAAACATTAAAATTTTTCTAACAGCAAGCTTCTCATTCATGAAACTATAACTCACCTTTGAGGAAGAGTGTCTCTATTTTCCTATTTAATCCACGTAATGAAAGTGCTTATAAATAACATTATCAGAATGTTTAATATCAAAGCATAAATGATTATTAATTGCTTGAACACAGAGAAAGTTTGTCATTCAATCACTGTAAAAATTAGTTTTTATTATGTTGGGCATGTTGGAAACTAATTATCTAAATAGGCATGATTAAGATTTCACCAAAAGACATCCCCCCAAAATTAAATCCATATTTTTTAAATAAAATAAACTTTCAATCTAAATTATTGCTAACCTAACAAAAAAACAAATCACCCAATGACTAATTTGAATTACTGAAATATGTTTTGCCAGAAATCCTCTTTAAGAAGTAAGGTGCAAAAATTCAGTTTCTGTGACTGTATCACAATGTACTTATTTCTTTTTGCTGTTTATTATCAACATATCTCGATAAAAATAAATTAATTTCCTTAAAATTATGTTAGGAGTTTATTTACTGAAAACATGACATGAAAGAAATTTGAAAAATCCTTACAGTGATTCCTTTTTAGTGTTTTTTAACTCATTCTGTCCATTCAAGTTCAATGTAAAAAGTAAATGAAAACACTACACAGACAATATATTAAAACTGAGTAAAATTATACTGTGAGATATGTATTTTAAATCTATTTTGAAATTTTAGAAATTAGAAAATAAAGCATTTACTTTTAACAAAACTACACGTCTATGTAATGGTTTTTATATGTTTTGAATCTTTTACTCTTTTAGTTAATTGGAGAAAACATCTTACTACAAAAGAGTAGCTCATTTAATTATTCTCATTTATGTAAATGCTACTTGATTATGCAAGCTACGTAGGAAACTCCTAAACATAATTCTGACAGATATTTTCACTTGCCATAAAATTAAAGTTTGGTGTGAAAAATTTGAGAAGGTATATTGAGAATTTGGCCTCCCTCTCACACACTTATAAAAGAAGAGGGATTGATTCCCCAAAATATGAAACCCAAGCCTGAAAGAATTGACTATACTATTTTAATCGTCATTAGTAAGGATTTATATCTAAAAACTCAGAAACACTTCAAGATTATTGACTTATACCAAAGGATGTTCAAAGTCTCCCTTTTCTTTATTTTCAAACTTCTATTTGTAGGGAAAGGAAATAACCTTTACTGTATAGTAGGTATAAAAGAAACCAGATGATTCATCTCTGTGAATCTGCTTGTTGAATTTGATGGATCATTCTTAAAAGCGACGTTGCTAATCTTCAGGTTTTCTTTTTTAGGTTATTCACAGATCAGTGGGTTTTCCAGCTAATACAGGTCTGATGCTGTTCTGTCTTCACACATGGTATTCATCATATCTTGACAAGAAAAGACCTTCAGTCTACAAATAACCTTCACTGAAGTAAGACATGTAAGTGGGTTTCTTTATGAAAGATAGATTTTATGGCTGAATAAAAAACAACTGTAGTTAAAAAGTGTCATTGCATGGCCTTATTTGAAGCTTTTTCCTTAAAGGAACTTTAATGTTTGTTGTTGAAACTACTAATAGACCAAAAAAAAAAAAAAAGAAAAGTATTAAATTACTTTATCATTAACCACAAACGCAAGAGGAAGGGTTGATCAGCTCCGTATTTTATCATTCTGAAGCGTTCAGCCTTTAAAATATTTAAGCATCCACATTAGTTCTTGTCAAACTAGCACAAAGCAGTGCATAATATGACCCGTGTGTAGGAGCAGAACAAGATAAGAGGTTACAGTCGGGGTGAAATTTCCACAATGGAATTGCCCTGTGCTATAGATAATAGTTTGGCTTCCTGTTTCCAGACAATTACTAAATGATGTTGAATGTTTTCTTTATGTTTTCACTTGGTCATGCTAAGGGAGAGAATCAAGTTTAGTTGCTACTGAACTATCAAGGGTGAGACAATAAATTTGAGGCATCCTACACACCCTGTATTATTTGATATGGCCAATTAGAAAAAATAAAAGGTTGATTAAGTTTCATGGTGTCAGATAGTGTGATAATTTGGGTTATCATGGTATAAATCACAACTTTAAAGGAAATATTAAGAACTTTCAAGCTGGGCAAGAACCAAAATGATTTCTCATTGAAACTTGTCTCTGAAGAAACACTTTGCATAGAGCCTACTGTGCACTGATGGAAGGCATAGCTGAGAGACAATCCTTCAAACATCCTTTAAATTCTTCCCTTTGCCTTAGCAATATTAGAGAAACCTTGTATAAACCAAAACATATCAAAATATGATTATCAATGAAATTAATATAGAGCATTTAAAAGCACAAATTCTAACCCTACTATGTGAAATGAGGGATGGTAAGGAGGATTTCGGTTGCCAGGAGGGGATTAGACAGTACTAACAAAAAATTCTCCTAAATCTTAAACCCCTATTTTCCATAGGCATTTATTACAAGGCTATCCTGTCCTTGGCTAGCTTTTAAACTGAGCAGTGATCCAGAAAAAAAAATACTATTAATGAAATACAAGGAAATTTCACAACAGTAGGCATATGTTTAGTAAATCTACCCCAACTTTTAATCCAGTTATTCATTCTTTCATTCATTCAACAAACACTGAAGTCCTGATATGCATGAGTTGCTGCAGAAACAATGGTGAAAAAGATAGATGTGAGGCCTACCTTCCAGGAGCTTACAGTATGACGGGAGAGAAAAACAATGAATGAAGATTAAATATATAACAATTACAGGCTGTAATATGCAATGCATAAAATAAACCAGGTGTTGTAGTGAAACAGACTGGTTAGGGTGGGTTTCTCTGAGGTGATGCTATTTAAGCTAAGACTTAGATGGAGAGGGAGCTAGCTGATACCGGAAAACCAGGAGAAAGATGTTTCATGCTGAAGAAGCAGCAAGTACTTAGAAAGTTCTAGAAACTCTGAAACTTAGAAAAAGTCAGTGTAACTGAGGACTTAATGACCAAGATAGGGTGCACAAAATGAAATGGGAGAATTGCTTAAATCACATCAGGCCTTGTAGGCTGCTTATGGTAGTCTGTTTTTAATTATATAGGAGGATCTGAGAAAATAACCAGCATTCAAAGTGGGTGAGGTAATATATATTTAAACACTTGAATGTAAAACAATATTACAGATATGATATTGGATATTTTAAAGTATTTGGTGACAAGCAAATAAGGGTATAATGATTGAGCCTCTTTCTTTTTTTTTTCTTCTTTTTCTCCCCAAATCCCCCCAGTACATAGTTGTATATCTTAGTTGTGGGTCCTTCTAGTTGTGGCATGTGGGACACTGCCTCAGCATGGCCTGACCAGCGGTGCCATGTCCGTGCCCAGGATCTGAACCGGTGAAACCCTGGGCCACCACAGCAGAGCACGCGAACTTAACCACTCAGCCACAGGGCCAGCCCCGGGCCTGCTTCTGAAATAACTTTACAAATGGAAAGTTCAAACTCTCTGCTTCTGCTTGCCAGAGCTCTTTGTATTTTGACATAAGGAGCAAGGATCAGACTTACCTTTTTCCATATGTTGTTTCAGACAAGCCTTAGCAATGAAAAGGCCAGGCTAGGTCCTACATTGAAGTCCCAGGAGCTGCCGAAGATCTGGGGCTTCCACTTTACTTTTATTATTCATTTGTTCATTCATGCAAAGGCCCTTTCTTGAGCACTTAATATGCACCAGGTGCCGTCCTAGACACGAGATTCATCAGTGAACAAAACAACAAAGATACTTGTTTTCAGAGAGTTCCTGTCCAGTAGCAGGAGACAAACACTAAATATTAACCGTAAGAAATAACTAAATTATATAGTAGTCTAGAAGATGATAGATGCTGTGGAACAAAGACAAAGCAGAGCCAGATAAGGTAGATCGAGGAATCAGGCAGGAAGCGGTTATAGTTTTAAGTCAAATAATCAGCACACATCTCCCTGAGAGGGTGACGTGTAAGCAAAGACGTGAAGTTGATGAGAGGTTTGCTAAGCATCTGAGGGCAGAGCATTCCAGGCAAGGCCCTCAGGAAGGTAGGCCTCGTGTTCTGGAAGAACAGCAAGGGGCTTGAGTGGCAGGAGCAGCATGAGTAAATCGGAGAGCAATTTTGCAATCTGCGGTGCTGGCGAAGTGGAGCCCCCAGAACTGTGATAAAGGAGTGGCTTAGAGCAGCTACGTGGCAAGAAGGAATGGTGGTTAGGAGACGTGTTTTGAATTTGCATTTTGACAGCAAGCATGTGGTTTTACTTAGAATTTTTGTCACAAATTAATAAGAATATAAAAATATTCTAAAGATTATTTATTCACACTTTATATTTTTCTTTTTTTTAATTATCATTCTTTAAGGATGGTCGTACCACCACATCCCCAGCTACCCCAATGTGCTCTGGCTTGGTTCAGAGTCTTTCTAAGGACTGTGTGTCTATCTGGTTAAGTAAATACTGGTTATGAAGCAGTGACAAAGATTCTTACCTTGCCCAAACTCTAATCAGACTCCTCTGAGCTCTTTTTTTAACTAGTCCTTGACTTTTAGACTTTCTTTTTTGTCTCTGCATTATCCAGTTTTACCAAGAATCCTGCTAAGATAGTTTAGCAGAATCTCCCATCCTGCAGATCTGATCTCCCTCGATATCTAATCGGATTCCTCCTCCTCCACCATCCCCAGGTGATGTCTGATCACACCGACCTGCCCTCAGCAGCAATCCTGTTAGGTTTAGCCAGAATCTTCCTTCCCCCGATGTTTCCTCTTAGTAATTTTCCATCCACTGACTCCCTCCATACTCCTTGGCTATGAATTCCCACCTTTCCTTGTTGTGTTCGTAGCTGGGTCTAGTCTCTCTTCCTCCACTGCAAGACCCCATTACAGTGGTTGCTACATCTGTCACGATGCCCTCTCCCTTGAATAAAGTCTACCTTGCCACTCTTTAACGAGTGTCTTGAATAATTGTTTCTTTATTGACAGTCAAAATGATAGGGAAGCCCAAGAAGCTGCCCAAATGCTAGAACAAAGATAAGCATAGTAATCACTTGGGAAAATATGGTGAATCCTTGAGAAAATATAAGGGTGTTAATTAACAAAATAGAAGGTTTTAAATGCACATTCAGGTGCATCGTGTGTCAAAATGGCACAAATAACTAAAGAGAAACCATGAAAATAAAACCCATGTAAAACAATGTCTCATCTATCAATGTTCAACACTCTATTTTGATTTTCTTAATTAAATTTACCCATTACGGTCAAATTGGGGGTAGGAGTGTTACTGTGTTTCAATATTGTTAAACAAAGTGGAAATCTTTTCATAAATTGTCAACTCGAAATACTCCAAAAGAAAGTAGATAGTTCCATGAAGCAAAGTGCTTTTCTCAACAAACCAACAATATGTGTTTAATGCATTGGAGCCCAGGACCACCACATGCGATTATAGTAAAAGCTCTGCCTTATTTCCATCTGGCAATGAGAACACAAGATGTTGTGTAAACTACCAGAAGAGCTCTATTTCATTGTAATTAAAATTTAGTGTTACACTTAAGCAATAAGGCAACTCCAGGAGATGTGATTATCATGAGATAATGACCTTGGAGTGTTGCAAGGCATACAAGGAAGCAAATGCCTCCAATCCTCTAGGGGGCAAGATTATTTCTACATAACAATCTCCACCTCCTCTTGCTTACCCTCCCCTGCCCCTGAAGCTGTATGATCAGTGAAAGAGGAAAGCTTGGGATTAAGAGCACCAATATGATTTCTGGGAAAAGAGGACATTGGGGGACTGGTATATGACAAAGTTGGCATTGTAGAATGCTGAAGCAGCAGCTCCAAATGAGTTGTGTTGTTTGTGCAATAATTATGCAATGGCTTTAGAATTCTCTGGACACAGATAGAACTGTCAGTGATGTCATAGGCATGTAAGTAATCCCCAGCAAGGGCACAGATCTAACCTTTTCCCCCTGTTTTGGTTTCATGATTTCCATTTCATAATAGCAATAAGATATGACAGGTGGTGCAGTTCTTGAGGGTTTATTATACTTCTTGGGTGGTTGAAGCCACTCAGCCTTTGGCCTGAACCTCTCAAGACATCTGAGATGTATAATAATTTCCCCAAAATGCAATGCCTGTCATTATTGCCTAATTGCTTTGTACTTACTAAGTAATTCTTCTTAAGTGAATGCAGATAACAGTACTTACTTTATAGTTTACTCTATGCTACTAGAAACTACTTCTACAAAGGGATAATATGAAATAATTTCTGCTGTAATGACTGGAGGAATATTCCATTGTATTACTGTTATAAACCCTAAAGTGAAAGGTCACTTACAACTTTGGGAAATGTTTATATTTTGTAACAATTTGTGGGAGGAGAAAATGATAAACTAAAATTCAAGAAGTCAATATAAAATGAGATTATCCTCAATGACAGCTCTTTGACGAGACAGGTACATCAATTATTCAAGAATATCTCAAACTCTTCTATATCAAAGAGGTGAAAGTGGGAGCTTAATTTCTAAGTAATATTTTTTAGTGATAAAAAAAGTAAACCAAACATAAGTTTTATAAAAGGGAAGCATCGAGGCATCAAGGAAAATATTTTAAAATAGTAATATAGAAGGGATTTGTATATGTAAATATATAAGTGTGTATGTAAAATACAGGATTCATGGACAAACTGAAATGGTAAAAGAGTAAAGATGTAAGATATTAGGGGTTTTTTCCCAGTGGAGGAGGACCTGCGAAACAGGGATGAGTCTGATTAGCAGTCTATCCCAATGAAATTTAGAGTTTCATTGCCATTTACTTCATTTCACCCCTGTATAGTCATGTCCCAGTAAACACCCTCAACTCTCCACTTAAGACAGAGTAATTTTTCCTTCTGTTGAGGCTGCATCTAAGGTCACACTAGCATATAAGTCTAGAATACTTTAGTATAAGTTTACATATTCTTGAAATTCAGGAATATCTATGAAAAAATTAAATCACAGGCAAAATATATGTATATTAATAAACATGATATATTTATACAAATCAATGAATATAAACTTTGTGTTGCTATACTATCCAAATTAATCCCTATAACTAGGTGATGTAGGTACATGACAAAATAATCCATTACATTGAGGGGTCTTAGTCCTGCTGAATACTTTCAATGCCACGCCCTGAACCTCCAGCAAGTCGACAGTCATTTCAGTCTAGGACGAGTGCGTGCACAGCTCAAGGGATGGTGGCAGGGGAAGGCTCAGTACTCTCTCCAGCTGGCTTCACGACCACGTCTCTGACTCACCCTTTCTCTGGAGAGCCAACTAGGAGCTTCAACTCCCATCCTCTAATCGACCAGTCCTATGACCTTGCCCAAGGTCATTTGACCTTTCTCAATCTAGATTCCATCTTTTAAAAAATAGACAGCAACATCAGCCCTATCAACTTCACAGAGTTTTTGTAAAGATAAGTGAAAGAGATTATGGAGAAATGGTTTATAATTTAAGTGCTAGTCAAATCCATTTCTGGTATTGTGGTGGTTGTTATTATTAATTTTGCACTTGATTGAGCATGGAAAATGGGTGATAAACACGCTTAGGCACAACCTGGGGAAAAACACCAAACTAAAGAGGTAAAAGGTGTGTGTGACTAGAATAGGGGCCACATTCTTCCTTTTTTCTGAAAGTGTCAGGTAAGGGAACAGGAAAGATCAATTTTTAAATAATTATAATTAGACAAGTTTCCAAAAAGATAAACACAAGAAAAATTCAATTACTAAGTTTCTCCTATGTTGGAAGGTATTTGTCGCCTCTTGGTAGAAGGTGTTGCTGATTTTGGCCTCTTCCATGAAGCTTGCCTTAATTGAGAAGAAGGTAGCAAATCCTTTTCTGTATTATTACTCTGTGTCGACAGGAAACGTTCCAGTCACTTACTATCTGGCTGTGTCTTTACCTATACACATTTTGCTATTTTCATTATTATATTGGCCTGACTTGTAGATTCTGTTGTATGTTCAAATCAGTTCTATCTTGGATTATAAACTACAGAGCAAGAAAAACACCTGACATAGATCGTTATATCAAGAAGTGTTAATAAATGTTTTTGATGATAAGGAAAAAATCTTTTTATTTAAAAATTCATCTGTAAATATTGTTATTTAGTAAGCCAACATATTCTGCACCACAATGTTAAACATGTGTTTGCTTCTCCTACTATATATGCGAGGAAGTCTTTCTTGATTTATAGTACAATTTTATCCCTGTATTGAGTATAATTATTTTGTTCCTCTTTCTATTGAGTATAATTTTGCCTACTACTAGAACTCTTTTTGGAAAGAACCTAAATTATAATTGGTAGTTTTATTTCAAATTCCTTGTTTAAGATGCAGTCTGACGAGCAAGTACAAGAACACAGAGGAAATTCTCCACTCTCTCCAACATAGGTAGATTAGCTAAGCATAATTTGAGAATAGATTTAGGTGAAAGTGAACTCTTTCTTCCATTTCTCTCTCTTTATTTTTTTTTTCACTATCAATAAAGAGTTCAACCTCACGTGATTTCTTAAAATTGTTTCCTTTACTTTTCTTTATTTTTTGAAAGGAACTGGATTCTTGAACCAAACCTGCCGAGAGAAAGTAAAATTACAATTGTCTACTGAATGAAGGCAATTTAGAAGGTAAACTAGTGTAATTCCAGCTTTCTCAAATCGTTTTTCCCCAATGGTATTTTTATTTATGGAGGTAAGAGAGAAAATTACAGAGCTTTTCCTAAATCAAGTACACCCTTGACAGGAAGTGTTTATTTACCTCTAGGAACTATTCAAACACAGTCTCTTCTGATACCCACCCAAGGGAAAAAGTGCCACCATTTTTCTACAGGCCAAATTTGTATTGTACAAAGAAGCCAGGTTAATCCAATGTAGACAATCCAATCTAGACAATTAGTAGCCAACACCTGTCCACTGACTATCTACATATCTATTTATATATGTATGTGTATATATATATATATATATATATATATATATATATATATTCTTTTTTAGAGGAAGATTTGTCCTAAGCTAACTTTTGTTGCCAATCTTCCTCCTTTTTCTTCCTTTTTCTCCCCCAAAGCCCAGGTATATAGTTGTGTGTAGTTGTAAATTCTTCTAGTTCTTCTATGTGAGCCACCGCCACAGCATGGCTACCGACAGATGAGTGGTGTGGTTCGGCACCCAGGAACTGAACTCAGCCCACCAAAGTGCAATATGCCAAATTTTAACCACTAGGCCACCAGGGCTGGCTCTATCTATTTATATTTTTTAATGTCATCTGGACAGAACACTGTTTAAAACATGACAATTCATTCAGGCAAGAGAACCACAGTCCCAGGCTTCTTCTGCCTTAATCAGTAGAGTGCTATCAACAACCTAAAACACACATTCAGCACCTCATCTTGTCCCTGAGGTGATAATGACCTTTCTTGGTGGTGATGATGATAGGGGTATTGCTGCACAGCAGCATTATTGATGTAGCTACTTCGTGGTTCACCATGACTCTCTAGTTTCTGAAACAGCTGTGCTTTCCAGAATGCTCTGTTCTTTCAAGAACTTTCCAAACAGTTTAATACACACATTCTGGCCTTTTTATTTATTTTTTCATGCCATTGGTTCCCATTGTCTAGCTCACATCTAACATGGTGACAGATATTAATTACACATTTGCCATGGGATAAGAAGGTCTTCAAAGATTTCCCACGAATCCTCATAATAGCTGCTTGAAGCTTTGTTGTATTCCCTGGCACCAGATGTCGTTAGTGTGAGACTTCTTTTATTAAGAGTCCATCTGCACATTGACTCCTTATAGGTCAGAGATCTTTCAAATATACTTCCTGTATTTCCTTGAATTAAAATATAGAATGTGGGTGCTTAAACTTCAGAAATATCTTTACACTTTGTGGTGTTGTCATTGTTATGCACTCTACTTAACGGTAAATCTTGATGGCTGCTATGAATTCTAACAGTTAAAGACTTCTAGGCAGGGACATTTAGGATATCTAAGAAATCTCTATAGGATTCCCTCCATGAACACAGGTGCTATTCCATACTTACCTATACATTGGAATAGCACCTGACATTTTCAAAAGCTAAGTATTTGTGACCATGTTCACTATTTATGAAGAAAACTGAGGTAGATTTAAGCCTCATTTCTCCTGGGTAACTTTAGTTTGCTTTTGTTATAGAGAATTAGATGGAAATCTTTCTTTGGCTCTGAGCGTGAGAAGTTCTCCCAATAAAATGATATCACAGTTCCATAGGACCAGATTTTTTCCTTCCACTTTAAGGATGTTTTCTATGGGAAACAATAGAGTAAGTCAATCATAAGAGGACTTCATTAATTACTACACTAGTGACCTGTCATTCTCATGGTCCATGGTGGGCACTTGCTGATTTATATATCTATTCATTAACAACTGTGGACTAAGAACTTAGAGATGCTTTAGGGATTTAAAGAGTAGAAGATTCAACCTAGCTCTGTAGAAGTGTATTTTGTTTTTGCATGACTTCTTTTTTCTCATGAAATGGTTGGCTTAGATTTTTATAGACAACCTCATTTTGTAAAGCAAAAAATAAATAAATAAAAGTCTAGAAAAAGAAGTGGAAGAAATACTCTAAGGAAAATAAATGCTTCAAATAAAATGACACAGCTCACAAAATATTTTAACAGAATTAAAGTAATAGAGTACCACAAACAAAATATATTCCCTGTTATCCAAGGCACTGACAGAACAGAGATTGCAAAAATCATCACACCTATAAACCCAAGACATTTTTTAAACAACTGTTTAAAGCTCAGGTCCCACTAAATCATGAGTCCAGGTTGCTAACAACAAGAACAAAAATGGCAGACTGGGGCTTTATCTCCTTTAACTTCCTCTCTTCAACTTCACAAACTATGAAAATGTAAATAGATAAGCAGTCAGTGAGAGAAATAATTGACATCTTACCAAATCCACAGATTGCGTTATTAGACTCTAAAAATACTAGAACCAGATTTAAAGGTGATTCAACATCAGAATATAATTTCAACAATGTTGACTTGAGCTTCTACTGTGCCAGCCTTGTTTCTCTAGAGTCTGATTCAGCAAGTAGAATTCACTGGAAATTGCATCTTCAAAGTCTTCACCTTCATCTCGGAGAAGTGAATCAGTCTAAAATGAATCTCTGCTTACATAAATGACTTCCTCCTTTGCCTTGCTGAAGGAAATGAGCTTATCAGAATCAGCCTAGTGACAAATCCAAAAGTTTCTTGATGAGATCAGATCATATAGTTCCAGTAAATTAGCACGTACCAAATACAGTATCTGCTGAATCTTCAGTATTCAGGCTCCTAGCCATTGTCAGCAGTAGAAAATGACCTTCAAGAAGGCTGCTTAAACTAAGACTCCTGAGTTTAATTGAGGCTGTGACTAGATTCAAAAGTGTTGAATCTGTGTTCAACTGCTTCACATTGAGAGTCTATGTCCTCTCTGACTTCATGAATATATTTATTAACTATAGAGAAGTGTTAATACACCAAAAAGTCCAAAAAGACTTCTTCATGTTGCATTCTAATGTTCTCAGAGTTCCCTTTGCTGTAGCCTCTAATTTAGAGCCACAAGTTGGCAGAGGCTGAACCATAAGACCCTTCTATGACTTCACCACCCAACCTGAGTCCTGGGTTCCTGTCAACATTTTAAAGTTACTTTCTTGGTCAAAGAATTTCGTGAAAGAAGAGGAAGAATATTGAAAGTTGTATGTAAAATATATTTTAATAAATGTCAATTCATTCAGAGATTGTGATGTACTTTTGATTTTTGCCTCACATAGTTCTAGCTCATTTCATCTGATCTCACCATCCAGCAAAAGCCTGATCATTTATATCTGTCTATCTATCTGTATCTATATTTATATATATATATACACACACACAAAAAGCAGTTATATTAAACAACATATTTATTATATATTATATATATAAAACAATTGGTGAGTCTAGGTAAAGAATATATGGAAGTTCTTTGTAATTTTGTGTTTTCTATAAGGTTCAAATTATATCAAAATTAAAAGCTAGTCCCTCTCAATTAAAAAGTAATCAAAATTGAGAAAGAGAGATGAAAACTAAATACAACATATGGTCCTGAATTGGATGCTGAACCAGAGAAAAAAAATTTCCCTGAAGGATGGCAATTGGTGAAGTTTGAATAAAGTTTGTATATTAGAAAATAATGGTTATCAATGTTAATTTCCTGATCTCAGTAATCGTGCTGTGGTTATATAATTCTTGTTCTTATTCTTAGGAAATATTTAGGGATAAATTGCCATAATGTCTCCAAGTTCAAATAGCTGTTCAAATAGCTGAGAAATACACACACACACACACACACACACACACACAGAGATTGATAAACCAAATGTGACAAAATTGTGATGTGTTAAAAATGAGTGAATCTAGTTAAGGGTATACAGGAGTTTTTCTGCAATTCTTGCAACTTTTCTGTAAATTAGAAATTATTTCAAAATAAAATATGAGTATACATATGTATATTTATTTGTTAGTCTCTTTCGTGAAATATTTTAAAACTAGTTTGAAAAGACAATATAGTCATACATAAGTCTCCTATAAGTTTCATGTTATGCCAATTTACCATTATGAAAAATTAAAAATCCCCCTTCCTGTTTCCCATTTCCCAAAACAAATGTGTTCGCCATTGTTCTCTATGTGTCATAGAGTATTAATATTTATATAAAAGGCAAAAATACTAACTTTCATAGTTGATAAGATTTCCAAACTATATAATTTTTGTTGTGACACCATATCTTAAAAAGCACTTTTTAAAAATACTAAGCTTCTTTCAGCATTCTTCTACTTGTAAAGAAAAGAAAAAGAAGAAAATAACAATAGTGCATAGTTGTCGCACAAGAGTCTGTTTTATTTTCCAAATATTTGTCAGGAAATTTCCCTGGATTTGAAAAAAATATTATGAAGTCCAAATATCTCATTTGTAAGATAAATAAGTAGCATTTCAGTGAAATATGACTTAAACTGTGGGAACACAATAGAGAAAAAGGGAGGTCTTTAAGGAATATGAGGCATAAATCTCACGGCAACATTCTAATGTTTTGTGCCCAGAGATTCCCAAGGGTTTAATTTCTCTGGTATTTTCTTCTTGCCTTATTTTGAGCCTAAAAGCATGCTAATAGAGTAAAGTGGAATCAGCCAGAATAATTTTCTCCAATAAAGGCAGATAAATCATTACAAGAGAAAACACTATGCATGTCAACAGCCAAGATTGTATATTGACGCCAATATTACTAGGAGTAAGCGCTTGACTCTAGCCTCCACTCTAAAACTTGGGTCTACAAAGACCTTTAAAAAATGTTTGGGGGGATGCTGAAAAGTTGACGTCAGTCTTTTTACTTTTGGGCATTCAAATGCTGCTATCATTTGACACATTCTGCTCACAAACAAGATGAAAGATTCAGAATAGCTTCCAGTTGTGTCCCTGAAGCTCTATGAAGTCCAAACACACCAGCAAGAAGTTCTCTCACTGAGCCTCAATCCTAGAGACCACTGAAAAGTCCTGCCTTGCAAGCCAAAGATCTTGGATACTTGTATTTGGAAAAAGATGAGCTCCATCGACTATTACTACTGTCCTTTGAACTTCTTACCACAAAGCCTTGACCATTTTGTCCCAAAAGATACTATACAATAAGTTGCATAAGGGAAAGGAAAGTAGGCATGAGATAGTCCACAAAGTTCTTAGGTCTTGTTTTCTGTCTGGATATGCGATGCATGCTTAATACATTCAAGATTAGCAATATTCCTATTAAAGAATAGGATATCTGCTCCCAGTTGTAATTGGATGTCATTGCTGTCCTCCCTGCAGGGTGCGGATGACTGCCCCTTCAGAAACAGTCATCAGGTCATGCTCATGGAATGCACTAAAATGGAGAGAAGGGGAGTGGGGAATTAACCACAAAGAAACGACCTCAGCAACGGAGAGCTGAAAAAACAGTGTGAGTCTTATTGTCTTATTCAATTACTATGTAATATTATTTTGAGTAACAAAAATGGGATATTTTTTCTTTCTTTCTTCTCCTCAAAGCCCAAAATGGGATATTTTTGAAAACCCCTTTGTATAATTTCTGCCTCCTAGAATTCTGACCATTTTGTCTCACTGCCTTGTAAAATAATCAATTAACTGGGTAAGACAAAGGATTTTCCCCTGATCTTTTCAAGAATCCTTGAAAGGTATATTTCTTACCAAGGATCTCAAAAGTGTATTTTTAGCCAATGCCAAGAGTCATTACTCAGAGACTTACATTTCACAAATGGAATCAACAGCCTAAGGAGAACATATATTGGTGTTTGGTCTCAAATAAAATATATGACCATAACATAAATGTTATATATATTCTGAGACAGCTTCTATGACCACCTACCGAAAATAAACTCTTAACCTATCTCTTCTTCGTCATGGCATGTACCATTCTCTAGAATTACATCAGACGTTTCTTTTCTTGTGTATTGCCTCTCTCCTCCACTAGATGCAAGCCCCATGAGGACAGGGACTTGTCTTGTTCAGCCTGGCAAGCACAGCATGAGAGCATGCCTGGCCCTCAATAGATGCTCAGAAAGTACCTTTTGAACAAATGAATGCTGGCTCTCACCAATATGGCAGTTAAACACAGAACCTAAGTGCTCCAGACGATGAGTAGGAAGGTTCAGACATTCAAATGTCTGTCTTGCATGTGAAGTTTACACCTGTGCTCCACTTACAGACTCGAGGATGCAGAGCACAGAGTCTGTGAGAGAAAAGTCCATCTTAAAGTGAATTTCAGCCCACTCTCCCGTGACCTTTGTTATGATTTTGCAATTCTAGCAGGCCCACAGAGGAAGCTTCACAGCACTACTGCATTTTACAGCAGGGCTTATCCGAACCGTAGGCCACTGGTGAAGACGGAATTAACGCTAGTCAATAAATCAATGAAGATGTCTTCCAGAATATTGTTTCGTGGTGTCCTTTGCTGAAGTGTTGAAATCGCTATGAGCTCTTCAAAATTATGGCGTAAATGTTCCTAGAAGTTATGCTGACAATGTGCGGTATAGCTTTTCATGGGACTGAAAAAAACAAACACCTTTTAAAAGCTTATCTTCTACAACAACGTAGGGTAGAGGGTGGGAAGAAATACCTCTTGGAAAAGAATATTCTTCAGTCTTTGCGTGTAACCTTTATGAAAACAGATAGAGACCCTCAGGGAACTTTGTATCTATGAGACTCAATGTTTATAGAAAAATCCAAAAATCGCTTTCAAACCTGAGTAACTCACTTCCATGAAACCACAGAGAGTCTGATAAAACCTAGAGAACAAACAACTAGAAAAAGGTTTCTGATCCACGGTGCATTTTAAAGTATTCTGAACAGTAATGTTCTACTCCAAGGCTGTGATTTACAGGCCTCCCTAAATCTGGTCTCCAGAGCTGACTTAGGCTAATTTCTAGATCCTACTGCATCTACTTAGATCTTGTTCCCCATATATTTTGAATGCTAAATGCAAAACATGTACACTATTGGTGGCTATATTTTAGGTGGGAATGCAATTCTTCCCCATAGTGGCAATATAGCATCCTCTCAGTTATAAATATCTTCACTTCAATGAGAAAAGATGATGAAATTCTTTTTGAAGACTCTCAAAGGGCTTGCAGATTTTTAAAAATATTACCGCCACTTTGTTTGGAAGAAATACAGTTTGGTCGTAAAACCATCATTTGTGACTGGATTTATGAACATGACAGGCATTTGCATGCTGTGCGTGAAAACTCTGCACCAAAGAGTGTTTCAAACAAGGGAACTGTTGCTAGTCAGAATTTTCTCACCTGTGTTATCATTCGCAAATTTCAAGTTCTCCAAACCTGTTGAAAATAAATGTAATTCAAAGAATCTTCCTTTGCATGGACAGTGTCTGTAACCTTCAAAATTCCTCATGCCCTCATTGAAATTTTTCCAGTTAGAATTGTAAATTCCTTTTTATATATGCCCCAAAGTGCTTTCTCTTTTAAAGTTGGATCAGGAGAAAAGCATCTTTCTTCTTAGTTATTCTATTTGTGGCATGCTAAGCATTTATGATCTATCTGTAACTTGCTTAGAACATGTGATCATCACTGAGCATAGTACTAAGAAATATGTTAATAAAAAAAGAATTGCCTACTAAACCTAATTCATTTGTTCAACAATCTTGATTAAGCATGAGAAACTGTATCAGTACTGGATTTTTTTTACAAAAGTAAGAAGATGCTTTAAAGAAGTTTAAGTTTAATATCCTATACTATAAATTAGAAGGAGATAAGGTTAAAGTAAAGGTACATGTGATATTTTATGCTAAAAAAACATGTAAAGGGGCAACTAATTAGGACTTGGGGGATCCGGTAAAGCTTCCCGAGAAGTTGTCATTTGTATTTGGTCTGAATAATTGGTAGAACTTTGATAAATGGAAAACAAGGAAAGTGGAAAGGTCTGACTCGGTGATTCAGAGGCTTCTCTCAAATCTGCTGGCGGGCTCAGATCAAAATTTCATGAAAGCAAATGCTTCAGACTGATATTGAAGATGTGAAATGAAGTCCAAGGTTTAATGTACACTTCTCAAGAACTGCAGTAAGGTAACCCTTAAGGAACTTGGTGATTGACTAAATTACTTGTAGTGAAATAATCTCCATAGATCCATATTTTAAACACCCAATGTTTATGCACAGAGAAGGTATAAATTAAGATTCCATATTTTGAGCATTTTCTACTGTACTCCTTAAGAGAAACAAGAATTCCTTTATGAAATAAAATACCAATGAGAGTACATTTGGCAGAACCACTCCATGCACGTGTAAAGCAGCACCATCACCACCGCAGCTGCTTTGGTCCCAGTGTTTTATCCTGTCAATAGGAAAATCCTTAATGTGCTGCACCAGTTATGAATACACAGTTATCCTGACAGCCATCTTCATGTAATATTCAAGATCGCTTTTACAAAGTCTCAGTTATAATATTAGCCTGAGATCTAACGCTTGCTCTTTATTTAAGGGATGATGAACTTGATTTGATGCTTTCTCTGCTGTGAGCCGATTCAGACTCAGAATTCTCCTAGGCAGATTTCCCCATCTTTAACTGACTGTAATCTGAAGCTGTTACTAGTCAAAAATCCTGTTCTTATCAATTACTGTTCTACACCACCAGTTTTACCCAGATTTAACTCAAGAGCTATTTTCATCAGCTATCCACCAAGTATTGCGCCTGACCTTTGAAATTTTGTAGCCACTGAATTCCCATCATGCAGAAAGGAAAGGAAAAACTGTCTTAAAAGCTCTATCTTGGTTCAAAAGAGAAAAAAGAAAGCTATTCTATGACATTAACTGTCTCAAAGCCCTTTTACTATTGCCAATCTACGCAAGATTGTTGTGATGGAGTTTACCAGATTGAAACCCATATTTGAGAAGGAAAGAGGGAGGGAGAGAGGGATGGAAGATGAGAGGGGGGAAAGGAAGGAGAGAGGGAGGAAAAAGCTGTGGCAGAATGTAGGGAAGCTACAGGGAGAATGCAGGGCCCAGGACTAGTAGGAGTGGATGACCATTATCATCCCCAGGCCTAAAGGAACCATGAGACAAGGGAGGCTGTGAGGAGAGGGCCACCTGACAGGCCACCTTAGGTTAGGGAACACAGCCAGCCTTTGGCAACACTGCAGGCAGAGAGCCAGGAGGATAAATACTCCAGCCTCACTTTTTACCCTCTGTCTGATGTTCAGCTTGTGCACCCCACTGGTGAAGCTCAGTGGGCAAGGAACCAATGGGCAAGGAAGCCCACTGTTCTGTTCCCATAAATCCCCCCCAGAAGCACAGAGTGGGGCTCAGTAAGTAGCATGGAGAGTAGATCTAGAGGGACTAACAGCAGAAATCCAGCACATCACATTAGTCATATAGATTAAACAGGTTATTGCAAACAGAAGATTTATGAAGAAAAAAGAACAATAGCAGGGGCAAAAACCCAAACTCCTTATAAGGACTTTTTGGCCCTAGAGTTTTCCAACACAGAAAATTCAATGATTTTGAATAGCACATACTCTTAAAATTATACCTGTACACATAGATACAGCAAAGTAGAGTATGCTAATTATTACAAACTCAAAAAGTTTGATTGGGAATTGACAGATCAGTAACCTTTGCAGGCTCTACAACAAAAGGTGGTATATATGAGGATCTTGTTTGAGGCTAACAGGAGGTAAGAAGTTTTGGACATGTAGACACAGGGAGAGGCGAGGGTAATAAATAGTGCAATGTCTTTCCTCTCTTACAGGTTTCTTGGCTTTGTTTTGAGCTGTGATGGAGTTACTAATTTAAGCATATTCACTCAAATGTGCAAAGAAAAGTAGTGTCTTTATATTTTCCATGCCTATCTGAGCTTATTTATAAGGTCCCAACACATTGAGTAGTGGGGGAAGAAAATCAACTACATTGAGTAGTATAATCCATTAATTCCTATCAATCTATCAATTTGAACTTTTTTTAAAGAAGTAATTTAGCCTATTTTTACATATATGTCCAACCTGTCTGACTTCTCCCACCACACCCTGCTTTTCTCTAAGATGGCAGGTGGGCCTGTGGAGAAGTGAAGTCTAAAGGGCCTCGTGACAGAAGGAGGAAGTGGGAATCATATGCAGATCTTTCCACTGTTCAGCAGCAGACTTGGCAGCTGGTAGCCGCTGGCCCCCTCACGAGTATCTGTGGTCAGTTCTCTCATCATTTAGTCAGGGTCTGTGATGGTCCCTGCTGACCAGGCCCCCGCTCACTCCAGTGGGTGCTGAGAAGCCCTGAGATGTGGCTGTACTCCCCCTTGGTCCTGGTCCCAAGAAGTCTACGCCACGGGCCTCAACAACAGGCCGGCTTCATCTTTACTACCATGATTCCCTCTGGCGAGCTTTCCATTCAGATTCTGTTATCCGTCCCCCTTCAGAGTCCTGTCCACTCCATCTGAGTACAAGGTACAGCTCAAGAAAGCTCAATTCACACCTCCCTCCGCGAAGCACATGTGCCCTTCCTCTGAGATATCTCCCAGGGACACCTTCGGATAGAGGCAGCTCCAAAGTCACAAAGGAAGAACTTGGGCCCAGAAAGAGATCAGGATGTCTTCCTACCTTACCTCTCCGACCTTGCTCTCCCCTTGTTCTTCCCACAATCCCCAATGCTGGCAGAGTCAGCTTCTCTCTACTTTTCATTTTGAGATCTCCCCATAGAGTAAAATACCTAAGCTGTAGTCAAGGAGTTCTCAAAGTGGGCTCCAGGGAACCCCCTTCAGATCCCCAAGATCAAAACCACTGTCATAATACTATTGTGTTATTTCCCTTTCCCTCTTTTAGGAGTATCCAGTGGGGTTTTCCAGAAGATACATGACATGTGACATCATAAAAGACTGAATGAAGAACAGATAGGAGAATCCGGCCGTCTTCTATTAAGCCAGACATCTGCGAAAATCTTAAGCAGTGCCATTCTTCTCACTAATTTTTCCTGGTTTCAGAAAATATAGTTTTCGTAATGAAGATATATTATTTATGTTAACATGTAATGGGTTTATTATTGACATATTAAAATGAACTTGTGAATAAATATTTTTATAATTTCTCAGTTTTAAGTTGTGTTAAGTAAATATCAATAACTCACATAATCAAAAGCTCTTTGAGATCCTCAATAATTCTTTAAGAGTTGAAAGGCATCTTGAGAACAAAAACTCAAGTCCTGCTGCTCTAGTCTCCCAGGCTCACTTCTTGACATATCAAAAAAGTGTTATTTAGAGACCCCTCCACAAAGCCACAGCCTTACTAAGAGCTCAAAACAATCAACAGTGACGTAAATGCTCGCATTCCAGGCAACATCAGGGCTGTCCCTCCCTGGGCAATAAAACTGTGGTTCACACTTAAAGGTGAATTGTTGAACATAATGCAATTCGAAGAGGGGATTTAAAAAGTTCTGGTTCAATATCTGCAAGATTTTGCCCTTGATACTTTCCTGTGAGAGGATTCGGGAGACAACGAACCAAGTGTGAGATTCTGGACTCAGGTGGTGTCCCATCAGGGGCCCAAGTGACAAAGGGTGACTGAGAACTGGAGAGCAGACGGCCTCTTCCCTGTCCCTGCCTCCCAGTATAGCTCTTTGAATGCTCCAGGTGGCACAGCTGTGAACGGCTCCCCGGGGCTCCCCAAATGGGGCCCTGCTGAGGCTCTGGTGGCGCCTCTTATTGAGGAAGGTTAAATAGCAGAATATGAGTAAAATTTTTCCTGACACTTGGGGTTCCCAGGAGAAATGTAAAAGGGTGGGATCTGACATTCTGGGTCACTCATACCAGATCCAGGCACTATCAAAAGTCAACTACCCGTCTTGATGAAAAAAGATTACCTTTTTCCCTGTGGACTGGTGGAGCCTGGGACAGACATGTAGATTACATATCTGATCACTGTTACCGTAAGTTGTTACAGAAATGTAATACAATCCATATATTGTAGTTTCTGAGTCAGCCAAATAATTTAAAATTGTTTTATCTTATGAATATAAAATGACTTTTATTTTAAGAGTGTTAAAACTAAAATTATAACAACTAGAATTAATGTTTTTTGAATGCTGGATATTGTTCTAAATGCTTACTTAGAATGAATCCTCATCTAATTGTCTAATCAACCCTGAAATACAGATATTACTATTATTATCATCCCCATTTTAGAGTTGAGGAAACTGAGAAAGAGATTTTTCCAAGTTCACGGAGCTAGGCAGCGTTAATAAATATGCTTTTTAAATATTTTTCTCCTCAAATCTCCTTTAACAGTAAAAATCAGGCACTCTGTCATGTTACACATTTACAAATGCTTCAGCAGAGTTCTAGTATAAAAGATCCATTCCTCAACTCTCCATCAAACCTGTCCCCTTTGTCACAGATACCCATCTCAAATGGTCCTGAGAAAAGCAGTCTGGTTCAATTTGCTAAGGGGGCAAAAATTCCCACTAAGATTTAGTGATTGCTACAGTTGGAATGTTCTGAAACCAAGACCATGTTCCTGTCATGGCAAATTAGGTCAACACGGCAAGACATGGAATCATGGGATGACGGAATATAAGAGTACATTATTAATTGGTGTCCTCTTCATTTTATTTTTCCTGGGTGACATTTAACAAATTGAATGTAAACGTTCAGAAGCACAAAATGCTCTGTTAGATGGTTAAAAAACTGTGGGGGGAGAAGGGAAAAGCACAAAGACTGGCAGTCAGTATAGTAATAGGACATTGACTATTGTGCACGTTTCAAGAAATATTATGTTTCCAAGAATGTCTTTTAGAAATTATCCATTAAGTAGTCAGTACTTTTTTGCTCAAGCTACTGTTTTTAAGTTTATCAGAACTGATTTTGTGCACTCATAAGTGGTAAAAACAGAGTTTTTAATATACAACCTTCTAATTGTATATAATGATACTATACAAGAATTAATAAAAGTGGAACATCTTAAACCTACCCTACACCATACCAAATACCAGAAAATGGTAATTTTTTTATTTTAAATCTCATGTATTTCAGACAATGAGTAAGACAGAGAAGGAGTATAGCTTGGTGGTTACACATATGGGCTGTGGAACAAGATTCATTGATTAGAATCCTGGCTCTACCACCTACTAGCTGTGTGACCTTAGGCAAGTCACTGAACTTCTCTGCAACTCTAATGTGTTATGCGAAACTGAGTTTAATAATAATCATAGTTACTTCATAGGAATTTTTGTTATGAGGAATAAATGAGTTAATATATGGAAAATACTGAGAAAACTGCTTGATATATGGTAAGTACTCAATAAAAGTTAGCTATTAGTACATCTTAGAGCTGCTGGGCTTTCACTGCTGTTCTAATCTAAATGTTTTACAGAGAAAACCCAAATGAAACTTCATGGTTTTCACCAATGTTAAAGCAAATCAAAATACAGAGATGAATTGAAAGGAAGTATAAATCCAAATTCAAAGGACCTGAAAAGAACTTAGATTTTACTTACAGATTTTTTTTGCAGATACAAGATTATCCACAGCAAAAATTCTAGCATATCTGTTTTTTGAAATAATGCTTATATTTGCCACCTATATTTTTAGAAGACCACTGTGACCATTGTATAGACAAGGAGGTTACAACAGGGGGAAGGAAATAAGAGATGGCTGTAATTGTCCAAGGAAGGGATAAGGTTGAAATGGACTACACTCATAGAAACAGAGATGAGCAAAAGCAGAATTTCTTTATGAAATATCTAATAAATATAATTTGGGGCTACTCCCCCCCCCTACAGATACAAACAATGTAGATACAGACAATAACAAGTGTTGGCTAGGATGTGGAGAAATTTGAAAACTGATATACTGCTGGTGGGACTGTAAAATGGTACAGGAACTTTAGAAAACATTTTGGCAGTTCTTCAAATTATTAAACATAGAATTACCATATGACCTAGAAATTCTACCCTTAGCTATTTACCCAAAAGAATTGAAAACATATGTCCTCAAAAGAACTTGTCCACAAATGTTCATAACACCATTATTTACACTAGCCAAGAGGTGGAAACAACACAAATAACTGTCAAGTGACGAATGGATAAACAAAATGTGGTATATCAACTCTGTGGAATATTATTTACCATAAAATCAAATGAAATACCGATAAATGCTGCAAGATGGATGAACCGTGAGAACATTATGCTAAGTGAAAGAAATCAGTCAGACACAAAAGACCACACATTCTGATTCTATGTACATGAAATATGCAGAAAGGATAAATCCACAGAGACAGAGAGTAGATTAGTGGTTGCCAACACCTAAGCCAGAGAAGGATTGGGAACAAGTACTAATGGGTACAGCGTTTCTTCTTGGCGTAAGGAAAATATTTTGGAATTAGATAGAGGTGATGGTTGTACAACTCCGTGAATACACTGAAAAACCCTGAACAGTACCCTTTAAAACAGTAAATTATATGGCATTTAAATTATACCTCATCAAAGCTATTACTAAAAATTACAGAAAAATGAATTTAAATACAAAGATATCTGAGGAGCTATTTCTTTATCTCTTCAATTCAGAAAATGGATGATTTTTAGAGATATACTGAGTCCCCCTAGCAAATTTTGTTTGGGAATAAGTAATTTAAACTTCTGGCAATGTAGACTAGCAATGTTGGTTATCTTCTGGCACATGCACTCTGTAGATAACAATTATTTATTTTTCATAAAATCAAATAGTTCTCAGCTCAACCATCGAAAGGAAGAGTAAAAAGCTAATGAGCATCACCAAAAATTAATTTTTTTCATATCACTCAAAGCAGAAAGAGACTAATTAGGCCTGAAAATGCCTAATTCTTGCATATATATTCTTATGCCATCAGAACGATCGCCCAAGAAACTATTCAGCACAATGTTTGGTGGAGTATAATGTCTGGTGATGTTCTAAGCATTCTAAGTCACCTTTTTAAAAAATCAATTAGATAAGCTAACTAATGTACTCTTAAGACCCTCCAACTTCTTTCTTTTATGGTCCCTGAAGCTTGTACACCCCTGAGGCTTATACAAGAGAAAAATGTACCCAAATACTTGGAAGTTGAAGAATAAAAAGAAAAGATGCTTAGCTTTACAAATTACAGTGTTATAGAAATGATGGTGTGGAATCTATTATGTGCTATAGGTATTTTACTAGATACTTTAATTCATTCATTTACCTTAGCTAACTAACTTTGGCTATATCGCCATAGAAAGAGGCTGGAATATTCTTGTCTTTTTTTTATTTTTAGGGTAAAGTCCATAAGTACTCGCAAGCGCACCAAGTTCTTGATATTCCTTATACCTTTTCGTCTCTTTCTCGTTCAGTTGTGGACCAAAGAACTCTATACCAGTTCTGAATCTGATCAACATGTTCCCTCCTTTCCAAAATGTGAGGGCAAAGATAGGTGAATAAAGGAGAAAAAAAAACTACACTCTGCCACAGAGGTTGCATCTGTTTGAGGAATATAAAGATGTTTCAGTTAAATGTACCAGATAATCAGGGTGGTAATTTCATACTTGTTCTGAAATATCGAAAACATTGAAAAATTTTAAATGTGTGTGTTTGGCTGAAAGAAGGAGCTGGAATCGGTCCTAAATACTTTTTGGCAGAAAGAATAGGACCTTGCTTCTTCAAATCTTGTAATGATGCCAAATGTTCTCTCCTCCATTGACTTTTCATTTAAAATGTTCACCTTCCAAGTGCAAAAAAAAATTATAATTAATTAAATGTAGTTCAGCAAAGGCTGTATATTTTTCCTGAAATTTTAGCAACAATGATTTCCATGCCAAGTTGTTATGACCTTCTTTGTGCTATGAAAACAGAGCTATATTTTCTATAAGCAGTTAAATGAATATAAGCTAAGCTAGTCATCCTCTTTGGGCCTAAATGGATTTTTGAAGGATTTCCTTTTTAAGTGAAGGATGCTTTCCTTTTTTGTTTTGTTTTTCTTTTTCAGACGCACCTGTTACATTTTTACCAACATTTATCAGCCCAATTCTATGTCCAAACAATCTTCTTCTAAGCATTTTGAACATCTGCTATCATATTTGATCCCCTAATAAAAAATTCTAGGGGACCCTTGGGTCTGAAGATCACAAGTCTGTGAGTTCATAAACAGGAAATAAGACACAGGTGATTTGACAGGTAAATTCTCCCAATGCAGCTACCTGGGTGGTGTGTTGCCCAATGGAAATGGCACAGTCTTTGTATTTAGGGGTCAAATCTTAACACCCAGTATTATTATCTTGTTTAAGATTTTAATTTATTAGAAGTTACTTTTCTTTGTATAATATTTCCATCAAAAAATCTTACTTCCTTTTCCTCCTTTTTGGGGCAATAGAAAGTTCAACAGAAAAGGCAGAAGACGAGAACCTGTCCAGCCTGCCCTCCTTAATCTCTCTTGTTTGCATTGCCACCTGACAGGTTTAGCCTCTCGGGCCTGGTTCTATGTCCTCACAATCTTCTTCTAAGCATTTAGGGTATTTGTTATCATATTTGATCTTCAATTAAAAAAGTGATTCCTTCAATATTTATATATTTCTCTTTTTACAGTATCGTTTCCTTGTTTATAGAAATAATGGCACTATTTTCTTTCCCCAATTGTAAAAATATGTAGAAACTACATATTTTCGTTTGATTGGTTGGTGTTGGTTCATTCTACTTCTTTTCTATATGATGGCACCTTTCATTTTGCATGACAATTTATGCCATGCATATTTTTCTATTATAAGAAACTTTGGTGATAATCCTACTAAGGACATAATTCTATAAGAATTAAAAAGGGCAGTTGTGGAAAGGAATCTGTATGGATGAAGAGGGAGCTTTCTGATAAGCTCCAATTTTAAAGAGACATGTTCAACTGAGAAAGTAAAGCCAAAGAGATGGCTGGCAAAGGCTTATAATGCTTTCATAGATTCAAGAAGGTCAAGGAGGAAGAAGTCCACTACTTAAGATCCATGGTAACTGGAGCTCTTCAACTTTGCATAGACAATCCTTGTGATGAGAAGAATCTCAACACTGAAAACCATCCTTTCTGATCTTGAAGTTCTGTGAGTCTATGATTTACATCCTACCCTCAGCACTGACACAGCACCTGCCACAGAGTAGACACTCATTAAAATGTAGTATGAATGAATCATCAGGATTAACAGTTTCAGAACTACATGGCTTTGAAGACATACAAATTTAGGGAAAGATTAAATTAGTTACATTAAGAAGATCTCAAACACAGCTAAAGTTTAGAAAACCAAAGAGCTTTAAGAATAAAAATCTCAAAGAAATGACACATTCAAAAAGGAAAGGAAGAATTCTAATGGTTAGAATAAATATTATTTTAACGTCAGAAGATTATTTCAAAGAAGTCATATATCCACATGCATAATTTTAAGCAAGGTAGGCACAGATCTGATCAAAATAACCCCACCTACCTCCAACTTGGGCCAGAAATATCTGTTTTTATGGCTTTGTGTTTATAATTATTTTTGTTTATCCTCTTCTCCCCATGAGATTTTAGAAACTATATCTATAATTGCATTATATCATTGGTATTTAGCCCATCAAGTCTTCAACTTACTGAATAAACAAGCAAATTGACTACCAAGCTTTTTTCTAAACAAATCTTATTTTTCCATTTACTCCAAATACATTATCAAAGATCTATTCCCACAGGAAAAAAGAAGATAAAGTTCTCAGGGAACTGACAGGAAATTCCTGATGAGGGAGAAGTTAAAGGATAGCTTCTCCCCTTAACAAAAACCCTGTCCCAAGCCATTAGGAACTTGCAGAACAAGCAGTTCACTCTTCAGGTCAACCAATGTTTCCTTCACGCTGTTTTGCATTTCTTTTGGAAACAGCCCACTTCACTTTAACATTTGACATACTCCTTCCCTTTTGCCTAGCCCTGTAAGTCACAGGACATTCTCCTGTGCCTGGAAATCAATTCTGTTGGCCTCCTTTTCCATAATGTGGATAATAAGATAGCAGGAGTTAGTCAACAATCTCGTAGTTCTGCCTTCCACTACTGCCATCTAACATGTTGTACTGCAACCTGAAAACTCTATCACTTAAATGTTAATACAAAACAGAATAGTCCCTATTTTAGAAATCTATAAACCAACATGTTCACCAAATCGCTTTATTTACGAGATGAACTAATTAAAATAGAAGATCAACAAAGTTTTAGCAGGTTGGCAGGCACTCAGCATTGTAGCAAAGTGTCCTAAAAGATTTTTGTCCTAACAGTCAGTAATTCAGGAGCTCTTACTATGTGTAAGGGATGGAATTAGTGTCGTAAGGAGGAATAGTAAAATAGAAGACATAGCCTCTGCCCTATGAAATGTAAAATCTAACTGAAGAAACAAAACCACTGAAAAGTTTTTAAACTGCATAAAATTATAAAATTATATTCGTGGAAGTAGAGGGCTAATTAAATGAACAAGGCAGGAAAAAATCCTACAGTAATTCAGAGATATAAAAGATCACATGGGTTGGACTGCTTCACATAGAAGGGATTTGTGTTATGACTTGAATGATGGATGGGATTGAGAGAGGCAGAGAGAAAAGAGTGCATGCCAGGCCAGCAGGATTGGTTTAAGCAAAAGCACAGAATCAGAAAAGTTCAAAGCAGCTTAGGACAGAGTTTAGCTAGAGTACAGTGCCAATGAAGTGAGTAGTTAGAGCTGTCTGCAAAGGTTGCAGTTCAATGGTCAAGGACTTACATTGTCAGAATAAGCCATTTGGACTTCATCTGGTAGGCTGTGGGGAGTCACTGAAGTCTTTGAGTGGGGGAATGACAAGATTGAAAGAGTGTTTTATGACCAATTTGTCAGCAATACGAATGATGAATTGGCAAGAAGAAAGATTGGAAGAAGAGTGAATAATTAAAATTAAAAAGCTTCTATAATGGGAGAAATAAGGAAATATGATAAAGCTCAGAAAGAATAGTGATACAGGTAATAGGAGAATTGGGGAAAGAGATGGAACAAGAATGATTTTGATGAAAGAGTTGACAAAAGTTGATGACTGGTGAGATCAAGGAGATAAAGAAGAACATTCATGATGTGGAATTTTAAAGCCTGGATGACTAAGACATCTTACATTTGTGCTGCACACTATAGTTAATTTGCAAAGCACATTCATAATGGAAATAAAGAAATGGAAACTCTCTTAGTAAATATTATTCTTCTGGAGGATGATACAAAATGTTCTTTCGGCTGCATATAGATACTTGAAGGGTGCTCCTCGGCTCATGTTCCTTCTCAAAACGGCTCTTCACAGCTGTGGAGCACAAGTCTTTATAGTTCATCATACATACACCACATCATCCATCTCTCTTTTGACCAAGCTTGGGTTGAATTGGGCTAGGCACTGAAGATTGCATGGGGCCATTCTGGGCCATTCAAGCCCAGAAATTTGGAAATAAAATCTAGAAAGATTGACAGCTACAGGCACTAAAATATTAAACTGATATTTATTTTATATTTTATTTTATTATATTTTATATTATATTTTGGGTAATCTATGAAGGGGTTATGTGCAACTACAGTAAAGGAAACAGTTGAGAGAGAGGAGAATGAGAAATTGGCAGATGAGCAGAGAAAAGCAATGAAAAAACATGTAAAACCAGAGGGAAGAGAGAGAGTATCTGTTTGGATCTGGCTTACTGTCCGGTTCCTGGTTCCCTAGAGAGACCCTGCAGCACTTCCTGCCTCTGTCTGTCAGGTACCGTGTATCCTTCCTCAAACGTCTCCTTTTGCTTAAGGTAGTCTGAAAGAATGTCTGTCCTTTGCAACAAAGTTATCTCTAGCAAAGAAAACTTCATCTTTGTCCTATTTCTTCAAGGCGTCATGAACTGAAATAAAACAGCCAACAGGAAAAGATGATTTTAAGAATAGACAGCAGGGAGAGAGCAAGTACAGTTCTAAACATGTTCATGCATCTAACACACCACTGGAAGTACAGGAGTGAAGCCAGGGCAGGGGGTGGAAATGTCAATTTAGTCAGTTGAGTAAAGATGGTGATTGAAATTTTCTCACCAGTGAGCACATATGACAGAAGACAAAGACCCTTGGCAGGAAGGGGAGGAAAACCTAGTAGAAGTGGTCCAGGAGAGCACCTGATCTCCAGTGAAGGCCCTTTAAAATGAGCTGAAGGGGCCGGCGCAGTAGCACAGCGGTTAAGAGCACACATTCCACTTTGGCGGCCCAGGGTTTGCTGGTTCAGATCCAAGGTGCCAACATGGCACCGCTTGGCAAGCCATGCTGTGGCAGGTATCCCACATATAAAGTAGAGAAGGATGGGCATGGATGTTAGCTCAGGGCCAGTCTTCCTCAGCAAAAAGAGGAAGATTGGCAGCAGATGTTAGCACAGGGCTAATCTTCCTCAAAAATAAAAATAAAAAAAATTTTAAGTAAAACAAAAAATGAGCTGAAAAGGGAGGGAAAGATTATGTCTACCTGAGATTATTTCCTTTGTCCTTTGTTAAAGACACAACAGCAAATTTATTTTGAAATAAAAGAAACTTACTAAACAAATTTTATTATGGTTAATAGCTTCTTTTCATGAGGACAGAAAAAGTAAATGTAGGTTTAATTTCAATGCCTAAAAGTTAAAGTTTAAAAATTTATTTTGACTATAATGTTTCTAAGTCTTTTTCCATAAAGATCTTCAGACCCGGAATGGACAAATCTCCTTTCTCATGTAAGCTGAAGTCCTTCCTTCTCCATGAACTCTTCCCAGGGAATAAGAGGAAAGTAGTCAAGTCTACAGTCTTAAACATGAAAAAATTTTCAAGACTATCTCCAAATAAGCATATTTTTCAACTGAATACCAATGTCTTAATTTGTACTTTTTTATATAGTATATTAGAGTATTACCATTTGATAGTTAGGGACAGGTCTGAGAAGTCAGCCAACAGGAATGTGACCCCGTCAACAATGCTCAGAGTGTGCCTGCTACATGGAAGGGGCAAGAAAAGGTGACTCAGTTTTAACCACCAAGAAGCAGGACTGCTTGGCCAGCAAAGTTCAGAACCTAGTACAGTGTTAAAAGCACATTTGTACTTTTTGATCCTGAAAAAAATACGTGTGCAAAACTCTCTAGAACTATTACATATTACACTTGACCTAAAATCCTGGATCTATCTTCAAAAAGTAATTCATTTTCAACAAGTCTCTAAGAACTTCGTGGAGCTCAACTAAATCAGATGCAATTCTGGTCTGTTACATGCACTTTGGTGGAAATATTTCCTCTTTTAAATACAAATATATTGAACTTTAGCTCAGAGACGGAGCTGAAACTTTGTAAGTAATATCAATGAAGTTCCCTTATTACAGAGGTACAGGAAGCTGTTTACACCGTAAAATAATCAAAGAGTTAATCTTGTTTCATTCTTACAGGAGTAAAACCCACTGGCAAGCTTTAACTATGTTAATTTTCAAACTTTCAAGTCTGTGCTCAAACCACAAAGCCAGTAAACTAAAGGTAACCAAAGGAGCTGTTTGGTAAAGACAGAAATGAACTATGCCTTTTGAAGTGTTTCCAGGGAAATGTGTTTGGAATATTTAAGTCCCAAGTGAATTACAAAGGTTATTCATTCACAAGTGAGATAAATTCATAGCTGTCAAATTGTCTGGATTCTCTGTGTGATCACCAGGGCTTCAAATCATTTATTTTTTTTTTCTAGCAAAAGTTCAATATTTTCACAGCTTCAAATTTGATCGTACTTTATAATTTGGAAATAAAGAATTGCTTCTCTCCCTCACCTGCTCACTGAAGCAATAAAAGTCCATGAGTATATGAAAGCGGTTTTTCTCTTCCGTTGTATAGTTGTATTTTGTTTCTTTTAATAAAACCAAATGTTTCTAAATTGGGTGTTTCTCCCAGTAAACTAACTGGATCTAATTAACAAAGTGTCTGGTTTCACAAAACAGATGGGGGGAGGGGAATGGATTGTTGCAAATATAAATTTTACAGTGTTTTATATTCAGCTTCATTTTCTTGAATAATTGTAAGTGAAATTGTTCAAAAGTCCCCCGAAATAAATTTTGCCCTTTTTTATTTTGCTCTTTTAAGAGCTATTGGAGATTATTCATAAAGAAAGAAAAGAAGAACTTTATTTTAATTGCTTAGTAAAACTTAAGTTAGGATTTCAGAGAGGAGTAAGAATCCTTAACAAAGATGACAAAGGTAGATGAAAGGCAATTCTTGACAGAATACTTCACAGAGAAAGAAATGAGCTGTGGCTACCAGCCTGGTTAACTTTAGGTTCATATCAGGTCAAAAAATAAAGGAGAAGAGATGATTGTAGGGAGCAGTGACCAGGCCTGATCTCCTCTGCTCTGGGAGGAAAGCAAGAATTCAAGAGTCTCTGCCCCAGCGTGATAAAGCCAAGGAGCTTATGTATACAACTGCTTAGGAAAGCAAGCCAAAGGAGGAAGCTAATATGTAACTGCTCTGTAAGTCCAGATATTTCCGATTCTAGTGAGGAGAAGAAAGAATCACTGTTACTCACAAACTCTTATTGATGACCCACTAAGGACCAGGCAAAGTTAGAGGTGATCCTTGCCTTCAAGAAACACCTCATCTCTTCGGGGAGTCAGGGCGCATGTGAAAAAGGCTAAGTTCAATGTGAACTAAGTGAATACTGACTGGAGTATGGATCATTGCTGAAGGAACACACTATGGGAGCGAGGGAAGGAGAGCACTGAGATATGTGGAGAGGAGAGGAGGGGCCTGGAGACAAAGAGAATGAGTCCATGAAGTTGTGAGCCACGTTTGGGAAACTGATGACCTCTGTTATTTTTCAGCAGAGGACCTATGTAAGGTAACAGTGGAAAAGAAGTGGGGAGAGTGGGAGGAGCTACACTGAAAGAGAAGTTAAAAAGTTTAGAGAATTGACCAGCACTTTTGAAGCCTTTTCTAGAGGGATATTATGTGTAAAGTTGTACTTTAAAAACTGTTACTCTGGTACTGTCGATAGGATGGAGAGGGAAGAGATTGTAGCAAAGCAGGCCCATTAGAAGGTTGTAGTAGACAGGAAATGATAATGCTTAGATTAGAAGTGTGCAATGAGAGTGAGAAGGACACGATAGTTGGAGTTTATCAAGTATTTACTAAGTGCCAGACACACCACTAAGTCCTGTAAAATACATGAGTGTGAAAAGAAGGACTTAAGACTGACAAAAGGTAACAGGTAAGGTTAAGTCTACGGTTGTCCTATGAACAATGACATATTCCACATACAAGAGGAGCACCTTCTTTGAATAGAAATGGAAGCTTTATCCAGATATATCCATATCCAGTTAAAGATTGGGTTAGAGATTCAGGTCATATCCCATTTTCTATCAGTACTATATATATGTAAAAGATTTTTTTCCCATAAAACAACTTGTACAAGTTTTTAAAAAGATCAAACATTGTCTTTTGACATGTTTCCTAACACTGGCGACTTTAGGTCAGCTGTCTCACACTTCATTAATATGTATGTTCTTTAGCTGTTTATAACTCAAATGGTATTTTAATGATCTCAGGAAGATGGCTTTTTAAGAAATCCTATTGTGAATCTGTAAACTATAAGAATTCTGTAAAGTGAAAAAACTTTTCATGATGTGATTTTACTTATTTTCAGAAACTGGAGTTTTACAATAAGAACATCTGTGCCATCTCATAAGTTCTTTGCTCAAAAAGCTGAATGAATTTGAATCCAAAGGAAGAAGAATAATAAATATTAACTAGGAGTGCAAAAGAGAGAAATCACTATGGGAGACCTGTTATCAGGGGCAATTATTATTCAACTCAATTATTTGATTTACTTTTCAAAAATAGCCTTTAAAAACTATCCTTCTATGTGTTCTGTATATTCTCTTTGGGGTTTTGTATTGGTCAACATTCTGATGCAGAGAACAGATTCCACTGTAGACAATTTGAATATAAGAATTTATTACAGCATGTCAGATGGCTCACGGAATTATTAAGACGGTTGAGTAAAAATCTGTAGCATGAGATTCCAGAATCTATTCTCAAGTCTATACGGCAGAAGCAGGCTGCCAAAGGAGTTACTTCTCCTACAAGATCAGGAAGCTGCTTGTCAGATCAAGAGGCATCACTTATTATGTATAGAAATATAGGACTGCCTCAGTCTGAGCTGCTAGATTAGCTACAGTTACTGGTTCCAGAACAGTAACTGGTCAATTGTAATTGGCCACTGTGCCCCAATCAGGAGACCTCGTGCAAAATCAGGAAGCTGACACTATAGCTTCAGAGCCCCACATCATGCCACCTTTTCTACTATCAAGAAGCCATTTCTGCTAACTCAGCAAGCCTCAGAGACAAGTGTGGCTCCAGAACCAAGCCACATTTACTGTTTTCCATGCTAATAAAATACATGCCCCAAATCTCTTTTATCTCAACTCAAATTTCAAGTCTCATGTGATTGTGTCTGATGTGGAAACTGAATCAAACTTGGATCACCAGCTGAAAATGAATTGGAGAAATTTGTGTATTAGCTTTTTCCTCTCCACAGGAAAGGGAAGTCACACCAGAAGAAAATGGAATAAACATTCTGAGCTAAACCTCCATAATACGTTAGACTTCACTGTTTCTTCTCCATGTTCATCTATGAAACTTAGAACTTTTTCTGTTGTACAGAGAATTATGGATTTAGTCCATCTTTGAGCAGAGTCCCAAAGTCTAGCACATTCCTACTGTAAATAAGTGCGTAATAATATCTATTCAATAACAGAAAAAGAAGGAAACTTGAATCTGGTTGATTTAACAGGACAGAGTGAATAGAAATAGACTGTGTAAAGGCAAGAGCATATCTAAAAAGCTGCTTTCAATTTGTAGTTCAGGAATATCACAAAACATTAAAAAACACTAAGAAAATTTTAAGGAGAGGCCAGCCCAGTGGCATAGTGGTTGAGTACACGTGCTTCACTTTGACGGCCCAGGGTTCACAGGTTCAGATCCTGGGCGAAGACCTAGACACCGATTAACCAGCCATGCTGTGCCAGTGTCCCACATACAAAATAGTGGAAGATTGGCACAGATGTTAGCTCAGGGACAATCTTCCTTAAGCCAAGAAAAACAAAAAAAAGAGGAAGATTGGCAACAGATGTTAGCTCAGGGACAAGCTTCCTCACCAAAAAATAAATAAATAAATAAGGAAATAAAACAACAGTCACAGGACTCAACTTTAAAATATAGTGACCTACAACTAGAATATACAACTATGTGCTGGGGAGCTTTGGGGAGAAGAAAGAAAAAGAAAAAATGAAGAAGATTGGCAGCAGTTGTTAGCTCAGGTGCCAATCTTTAAACAAAAGGAAAAAGAAAGGAAAATATAGCCATGGAAAATAATACAATTATGCACAGTAGACTAAGAAATTCTCAAATTGGACATAGTATAAGAAGCTGCAGACTTGAAGAGTGAAAATTGACAGTAAATGGGTTCTTAGTGAAGATATAAGAGCAATGCCATAAGCATAGAATAGATCATTTTAGAGAGGACATCAAGGAATAAAGAAAATCCTGGAAAAAACGAATAATCATTGCAATAATAAAATTCAAAATAGCCATTTTTCTCCAGTCTTATTGCAGTTCTTATAATTGTGATATACTAAATGTCTGAAATTTGCCTGGATATTTTGCAAGGTAGGAGACAAATTAAGCACATGGGTTTAGAAGTCAGGCTTCTTGCATTAAAATTTCAGCTCAGCCACTAACTAGCCATGTGAGTTCTTCAACCTCCTTAAACTCTAGTTGCCACTCGTCAAAAAATGCAGATACTGGGTATCTTTCCCACATGTTTGTTGTAGGCATTTATAAAGATAATGCTGGGGCCGGTCTGGTGGTGCAGCAGTTAAGTGTGCATGTACCACTTTGGCCGCCCAGGGTTCACGGGTTCGGATCCTGGGTGCAGACATAGCACCACTTGGCAAGCCATGCTGTGGTAGGCATCCCAAGTATAAAATAGAGGAAGATGGCCACGAATGTTAGCTCAGGGGCAGTCTTCCTCAGCAAAAAAAGAGGAGGATTGGCAGCAGTTGTTAGCTCAGGCCTAATCTTCCTCAGAAAAAGAAAATAAAGATAATGCATTTAAGCACATAGGCATAGAATTGGACCAACAATAAGAATTTAATAAATATAAGTTATTATTATTGTTTATAGAAAAGGTTAACAAATTATCTCTAGTTACCTATGAAATTACCTTTCAGGAGAAATTAGCTCCTTCTGACTGAAGTTTTACCTGATTGGACATACTCCATCTGCTTCCATAAAAGGATTTGAGGTCGCTTACAATTAAACACATGTGTCCAATAGTGTAAAAATATAAATAGGAAAAGCTAACCTACAGGGTGGAAGATGGAAGTGAATGTGATTACTATATTTGAATCCTCTCTGTGTTTCCTGGCTGTAAGGGAAGGAACTGAAAATATTAAATTTTTCACGTCATATTTTTTTAAGATGAGTTCATCAGGAAGAAAATAAAAATGATAACATACTTGCATAGCACTTTCTAAAATGTTCCTTCCTATAAAGTTTCACTTGATTCTCACAAAAATCTTGTGAGTCTGTTGACCAGCTATGATAACTCAATTTTATATATGAGGAAATTAAGACCCTCTGGGTCACACGGCTAAGAAGATACAGAGCTAAGACTCGAACCCAAGTAAGGTGAAAAGTACACACACATACAAATTATCGCAGCTCGGAGCTCCCTGTAAGTAAAGGCAAAAGTTGGGGGGAACAGGGGCTCACCTCCTATTATCTGAAAAAATATCGAACAAAAGGAAACATGCCTTGGGCCAGTAGATACAAGCGTTTACCTTCCATTAAAACTAAGAGAAATTAGTAATATGGGTATTTATACAAGGTGCTTTAAACCACAAAGCGAACTGTGATTTTAGTAGAAGCCTTAAACAAAATACAGACATGTTTTTTTTATATGTCTCCTTATTATATAACCTGGGGGAGTAATTTTAAATTGGTTCTGTGAAGGAATTATCTCTCAACAGCAGATGGCTGCAGTAATATTTTCTAGGTAAATGGTATTCTTATAAGAAAGATTTATTGAGCGCCTCCTATGTGTCAATATCTATGAGAGGTCATGAATATACAGAGCTGGCTGTTTTGATTCCTGCCCTCAAAGGTCTTACAGTCCAGCAGAGAAATTCAGTTGTCATGAAACACCCTCCTGGTGATGGAGGTTTGTGCAGAGACGGCAGCAGTAATAAAGGACAGCCCAGCTAAATATGCAAAGTGGCCTCCGGAAGGTGGAGACGTGAAACTTCAGAGGACATTTGCCAGTGGTCGAGAGGGGAGAGAGTGTCGCAAACAGAAGAAAGGGCATGTGCAACGGTGCGGAGACATGGCAGCGAGGTGTCTGCAGAAACTAATCAGTTCAATGTTTCTGGAGCTTTTGTAAGATACAAGAAGGGATCATGGGGGAAAAAGCTGAAGCATACAGTGGTCAAATGGGGCTATTTATGCCCTGCAAGGAGCGGAGGGCTCGCCCTTTGAGTAAAGGGAATGTCTATTGAGCAAGGAATGGACACGGTCTGACGAGGACAGGAATGAGGACTCCAAGTATTGTGTCAATTCTCTGAATAACCAGTTTGCCAAACAACCAATTTGTTCAATTTTCTGACTATCAATTTGCCAAAATCATTTTCCTTATAAAGTCTACAGAGGTTTATGAATTGCTAATTGGCTTGTTTTCATTTTGACTTTATAGCAGCATTTTCAAGAATGTGCAGTTTGCAGCTGGTGCTAGGATACGAACAAACCAGGAGGCGGGATGGAGACAATAAGCCTCTGCCAGGAAAAGGGAGAAAGAATGTAGGAGAGCCCAGACTGCCGACCCGTGAGAGGAAGTTTCTCGAGGAGTGAGAACGGAGAGAGTGGGCTTGAGGGAACCACAGGGAGAGACTAAGGGCAGAGAGAAGAGATTACGAGTGGAGAGAGGACATTAGGAAGAAGAAATGGGAAAAACTGAGCAGCACAAGGCAAGGCTGGAATCAGCAAAGGAAAGAAAGAGTGAAGGAAAGAGGGCAGGGCCAGGGACAAGTCTGAGCACCACGACACCCCGCTGCCTCTCTGGGACCTACAGTCCATACTAGCCAACTGACGTAAACGACCGTGGCAAATCAGACATTCATGAATTTTATTTCCAGAAAGTGGACTTTTGGCTAACTGATTTTTTTTTCAAATGGCCAGATTCCAGTATAGAATAGTAAAGAAAAGAAGATATCTAGAGTTACATCTAGAAGGGGGATGTAGAAAAAAGGAAGGATTGGAGTTTTTTTTCAAATGAGAAACTTGACAAATTCATAGGTAAGGAGAAAGAGTTAACCACTGAACATACCAAAAAGAGAAGGAATATTTTTGTAGCAAAGTGTTCCAGTTATTATTGCTGTGTAACAAACTTTCCCAAAGCCTAGTGGCTTAATGAGTGATAATGTTTATTTTGTTCACCAATCTGCAGTTTGTCCTGGGGTTGGCAAGGTCAGGTCCACCTAAGGTCAGCTGGGACGGCTCAAAGGCTCTTGGCTGAAATCAACTGAAGTCTCACTGACCATTCACATGTCTGGCAGTTGAGGCTGGCTTTTGTCTGGAGGTCTCAATTCTCCACAGCGTCCTCTCCATGTGGCCTCTCTGCCTGGGCTGGTTTGGGCATCCTCACAGTGTCTGAACTGAAAGGCAATCATCTCAAGAGAAAGAATCAGGTGGAACGTATCGTCTTTTCTCACCTAGTCTCAGAAGTCACACAATGTCACTTCTACTGTATTCATAGGACCACCTAGATTCAGGAAGAGGGCATGTAGACCCCACCTTTTAACAGAAGAGCATTGATATCATATTGTAAGAGTACAGTTATTTGGGATATTTATGTATGGCCACCTTTGGAAAATATAATCTGCCACCCAAGGTCACTTGAGGTGGCAGGAAAAGATTAGCTCCAGAGCACAGCAATGAAAGAACCTGGTTGGCAAGACGACAAGTTTTCCTGTTACCAAGGGGCCAGGCCAGGAATTCAGTTGATTACGAGCTGATTTAAGAAGAACAGGAAGAATGAAGAAAGCTATGCAAACAGGTTTGGGCTTTTTTTTTCCATCCGAGTTTCAGATGGTATCTTCATCCTGCAATTTCCTCCTTTACCGTAGTCAAGTGCAGGCAGTCATCATTTGTTGCATTTGATGAAAGTTTTAGTTGTGCTTTAAAATACTTGATGCTGAATTTCTCCATTTTTATACTACAATTATTAACAGGAATAAAAGAATACCTAGCACAGATATTTGGGAGACCTGATTTTCACCATATACACACTTCTCTCAGGAAAGAAACACGAAAAAGTAAGAAATGGAGTTAAGAAGAGCAGATGACGCAATAAAGTGTCGTGTGCGGTCCAGTCTGCCCTAGTCTTACTCCAGGATCAACGAGCGCTATCTGTTGTATTCTATGATGTGTGAAGAGCTGCCACATCTTTCCAGTGATTAAGAAAAACCATCTTTAAGTAATTGCATATTTAAAAATACCTAACACATCACTAAAGTATTGTCAGAATTTACAAATTGTTCACAATTAGTAACACTGATCTAATTTTTTTCCTTTCATGTCTATTGTTCTTACCTTAGAAGTTATAAAAAAAAATGTTTTCAGGCCAGCCCGGTGGCGCAGCGGTTAATTTTGCACGTTCTGCTTCTAGGCAGCCCGGGGTTCGCCGGTTCAGATCCCGGGTGCGGACATGGCACTGCTTGGCATACCATGCTGTGGTAGGCATCCCACATATAATGTAGAGGAAGATGGGCAACAATGTTAGCTCAAGGCCAGGCTTCCTCGGCAAAAAGAGGAGGACTGGCAGTAGTTAGCTCAGGGCTAATCTTCCTCCAAAAAAAAAAAAATGTTTCTAGGCTTAATGATTTCTGGAACATCTTGTCTATTTCAGACTTAGCGTCTATTTATTTCTTTACTCCTGAGTCCAAAGGAAATTAAATGTAGATAAAATAAGGAGAAATATTATTTTTCATATCCAATAAGCTTGGAGAGAAGTAAGACATAACCTTTTTTTAACCTGTTGTGGAAGGTCCAGGCAAGTAGCTGTGTTAACAGGCCAGTCGTTGAACTTGTAGGAAAGGTTTAAAAGTGCAGAGTTTGAGAGATTTGAACTTCTGGCAGCCATATAGATCTCCTGGCAGAATTTCCGAGGAGAATATGAGTGTTAAAAGGGGAATTATGAACAGTGACATGCAGAGCACTTAGAGGGAGCTCCAAGATTTGATGCAATATTTGGCTACTAGAACACCTAGGAAAATTCTGATTCTTTTCCACCCTAAGAGGAAAGTTTGTTCTACATCAAAAAAAATAGCAAAATCTTTATACAGTCTGCAAATCTTCTGCAGCTCTATCGACTCCTTGTTTCTTCCTATTACATCAGAGAGAAGTCTCTTCTACTGTCAAAGATCAATCCCTCCACAGAAGCTGATCTCCGCCCTCTCATCTTATCGGACTTTGTTCTTCAATTAACTCCCCTTTCCTGTATCTTCAATTTCTCCATCTAGACCAAGTCATTCTGACTAGCCCACCAATGCATTCTAGTATTCTCACATCTTTAAAAACCGTCATTCATCCCCTTCCACTTTCCACTCTTTTAATGTGCTCCCTATCAGAGTTAAACTTCTGGAAAAACTTGCTTCACACCCTACATCAAAATTCTCACCCACTATTCATGCCTCAGCCATCCCGGTGGTATTTCCATCCCTACGATCACACTGAGATTAGTTTTGTCAAGGAGAACATCAACTTTTATGTCGCAACTCTAAGTGACACTCTTCTAGCCTCAACTTTCTTGAATTCTCACCTGCCGTCAACAAAGTCGGCGCTTGATTCTCTTTGGAACGCGGCCACCAGTTCTTAGTGGCTTTGGCCAGCTTTTCCAACTCTCCTACCTTCAAATGTTGAAGTTCTTCCAGGCACTGTGTAAGGCATCTTTTTTTCTGTGTTCTTTTAGGCGATTAAGATTTGCAGTACCATCTTTATGTAAACAACTTCTAAAACTTTTATCTCCAGTTTTGATCATTCTACTGAGTCCAAAACTCTTTTATCCAATGGCCTATTTGACACTTCCACTTCTCCACTTAGATATCTCAGTAGCATTTAAGTTTAATGTCCCTCAAGCTAAAATTCTACGTATCCCCCTGCTTCCGAATGCACCAATCTTAGTCTTTCAGGAAATGGTGCTATAATCCATCCAGTTTCTATAAACAGATGTTTGACACTTGTCTCTTTTTCACACCCACATCCAATCCATAACCAAACCCCGTCTGTTGTGTCTGGAAAACATATCTGGGATTATTCCACTTCTCTAAATCCTCTTTTTTAATTGAAAAAAAAAAGTCACAGAAAAGGTTTCATATTTTATTCTCTTCTTTTTCCCATGTACTCTGAACTCCTTGTAAAGAAGTCAAGCCTATTTTAAACGTATGACTTAAGTAAAGGAATTTAATAAATGAATTTGATATAAAGTATTGTCCTTGAAGTTTTGGTTATCAGTGGTTTCTGTACGGGGAACTGGTTTGTTTGGCTCTTCAAAATTCAAAGCTAATTTTTTAAAGGAAGATGTGTTTTCTCATAGAACTCCAAGCAATGGGTCCTGGAAATGAAGGAATGATTTAACTTTTCAGAAGTTCCTTGCATGATGTCTCCAAGGAATAAATTTAGTTTTAAGTTCAAAAGCTGTCTGAATGTTCTGGAACTTCCTGTTGGATAGAACTAAAGCTTATTCACTTGGCCCAAAGTAAAAGTGAGCCCAATAAGTCAAATTCAGTCCACCCCTTCCCCCAGGAGTGGCCAGGAGACTTCCAGTCAAAGATTTTCACAAGGAAGAAAGAAAGAGAGGAAGCGAACAAAGAAAACAGAAAGAAAAGAAAAAAGAAGGGAAATGAAAGAAAAGTTTTATCTAGTTTGCTAGCACTCAAAAACTAATAAGATCTACTAGTTTGTCAGTAGGCAATTTAGAAACAAGATTTAAACAGGAAAAATTAAGTTTTGGTACCAATATTAGGCACCTGAAATGAAAAGAAAAAGAAAGCTTTCAGCAATTTATTCCACTCAGAAAAATAAGGATGGCATGTTCTGCTCCCAAAGCACCATTGTGCTATGAAGTGTGCAATTCAAGTTCATTGCATGATGTAGAAGTAATCACAACTGAATTTTCTTCATCACCTGCCCTTAATCAGAAAGAGTTTAGGTGCTTTTTAAAGAAGAAGAGTTTGGAATAACAAGAGCGTGGAGACTTCTTTCTTTTCATGCATTCAGACGACTGAGTCCTAGAAGCTTGTTGAAGATATTTATTGAGCTGCTACCTCAGATGAAGGACTTTTTGGAATTAATAGGCTTTGAGAGACCCAACTTGTCAGACCCCCAGTGGCTCAGAAGGCTGTACATCCTTGTGAATGTGACAAGACGTCTAAACACCCTGAACCGAAGACTGCAGGGGAACAAAAGAGCATTGCTGATTTGTTCAAAGTACAAGTATGCAGATTCCATGTGGACATGTGCACTGAGCAGATGGCAACTGGGGACGGTACTCACTTCCCATGCCTGAACATTCAGAGCTCAAAATATTCAAAAATGTTGAAGAATTGCAGAATTAATTGATGGAAATACCGTAATTTTAGAAGAGATTCATAGAGTTTACTGAATACAAATTATGCTAATGTCTGTGGCTGTCTTTAGAGGTAATATCCAGATGTGTCTAAACTAGCAAATGTCTGCACTAGCAGCATCGTTCAGTTTCATGAGAAAAGGATTGTGTAGATTATGCCCACCTAGAAGTCAAATTATCCCTGAAAATTTAACTTAAGTGATATTTCAATCCATTTGGTCAAATTCTTTATCTTGCCCTCAAAGTATATTTCTCACTGTAATAAATGTGGTGGTATCCTTGCCAGATCCCTTTGACCAGGACTGGTGTACGCATCCCCTAGTTGGCGTTTTTGTTGGCTACTAATGGCATAAAACTAAAACTTTTCCAGATAATTGCCCTCGACCAAGCAAGGGTTGCCTAGTCTGGGAGGTTATGCCCTACCCCCACTCCTAGGAGCACATCACAGCCAATGACTACCTGGGGCAGGGATGGTCTTGCTTCAAGAACCAACTTGATGTTGCAATTCATGCCCAAGAGCCCCCCCAGGGAATAGCCTAGAGCTAGACTCCATCTGGAACTGCCTACTAGCTTAAGTGCTCTCCACTGCATACCAGCTGTTTGTCTCCTTTTCTCCTGAGAAAATAAATAATATCCACCTGAATCCCTATCTGAAGCCCAGCCACTAGGAAACATGACCAAACAGTTGATACTAGGAGTGGTCCTAGGAAGCAGACTTTAAGGTTAATATTCCAGAATTTAACCACTTGCCAGCCAGTTGGACAAGGGCTCCATTATTGGTGGTGAGTGAAGTACTTATAGTCCCTAGCATGTTGTAATGAAATTATACTTGTGATTAACTGGGACAGATATAGGCAAAAGGAGAAACACTGGCTCATGCAACATTGCTGGTGTTTGAGGGGAACACAGGAAATAATCATTGTAAAGGCTGTGGAATAGAGGGCTGTTGCCATACATGCTTTGAAGACAGAAAGGGGCAGGATCAAGGCAATCCATCAAACATTCAAAGCAAAGCGTGAAGGCCAGAGGACCTCCTTAGCAGCATTTAAAGAAACTCACATCTCCTATAGAGAGATGCCCCAGTGCTATGTTAAATCTACCCTCTGTTAAGATATTGTCTGAAGTTACCTGGGCCGTCTGGGCAATCCGCAGACTATCACATTGGTCCACTATGTTGATGACATCTGTTGTTTATACCTATGAGCAAGAAGTGGCAGGTACTCTGAATGCCTTGATGAAATGTACTCCAGATGGTGGGAGAGAAACACTAAAAGATTCAGAAGCCTGGTTCATTGGTGAAGTTTTTAGGGATTCAGTGATCTGGGGCATGCCAAGACGTTTCCTCCCCAAAGTAAAGAGTGAAGTTATTGCATCTTGCACCTTACACCTTAAGAAAGATAAGCAATACTTGCTGGGCTTCATTAGACTTCAGATGAGTAGCATATCCACACTTGAGATAAAGTTCTGATCCAATTATGGGTAGATACAGAAGGCTGCTATTTTTTGAGTGGGACCCAAATCAAGAGAAGAGTTCTAAAGTAGGTCCAGGCTGTGGTACAAACATCCTCACCACTTGGGCCACATGATGCAGCTTAGGAATCTGTGCTAAGAAAAGATACCATATGGTATCTCAAGCAAGCTCCAATAAAGGCTCTCATAAAGATTCCTGAGGTTCTAAAGTCAGACAATGCCATTTGCAGCAAAGAACTATACACCATTCGTAGCATTCTTCCCATGCTACTGGGTTTTGGTAAAGGAGCATCTGACCATGGGATATCCAACAACCATACAGCTATAACCAAAATAAGCTGGATATGTCAAACACACCAAGTCAAATGGTTGAGTGGGCTGAGAAGCACCAGGATCAGGTGCAAGCGGGCTCAGCAGGCATAACTTAGCTGCACAATGGGATATACAGATATTAATATCACCTACCACTGTTTCAGTGATGCTACTTGCTCAGATCACAGCTATCGTCTCATGGGGAGTTCCCTATGACAGCTGACAGAGGAAGAAACAACCTAAATTTTGTTCACAGGTAAATCAGTGCAGTATGTGGGTGCAATCCACAAATAGATTACTGCTGCCACTATAGAGTGACTCCAAAAGACAGTGGTGAAGGGAAATCATCCCAGTGGACAGAACTTCAAGTATGCACCTGATCTTCAACTTTGTATGGAGAGAAAAGTGGCCCAAGATAAGGATATACGTAAACTCATGGGCAGTGACAAATGGCTTGGCTGGTTGAGTCAGGATATGGAATGAGCAAGATAAAACATTGGTGACAAGGACGTCTGGGGAAGAGCCATGTGGGTGACCTTATGGGAATAGGCACAAAAAATGAAGATCTTGGTATCATATGTTATTGCACATCAGAGAGCAATTCCTGCAGAAGAGGCACGCAGTGACTAAGTGGAGAGGCTATGCCTCGGCCAGTTGGTATCAGCCAAACTCTCTTTAGCAAGTCTAATGCTTGCACAATGGATTCATGGACAGAGTAGTAAAGGGGACAGAGATGGATGCAGATTCTCTGTCATCAAGGCTGATGTAGCTTCTGCTGCTGCTGAATGTCTGATCTGCTAGCAACAGAGACCAAAGGTAAGTATCTAACACAGCGCTGTCCCTTGAGGACATTTCTTTCTGTTCACTTTCTTCTGCTGTACTCCCACCTCAAACTAAATGCCCTCTTGGTACCTATGCTGGTTGTTTGCAAACATGCCTTCAGCCCCTAGCCCTGGCTACTTAGTGTTTTAAAAGTACTTTTCCCCTAGCCTTTTGCTACATGCAAAAAGATAAACATAAAATTCTATTTAATAAACATGTAGGCCTTTTAAATCCATTCTTTAAGCTTGCCTGGACCCTGTTGCATTCCACTTCTCACTCCCAGATCCTTTGACATTAAACATATAGACTCATTTTTCTGTCAGTCTAAATAAAAGGGGGACTCATTTACTTATTCACTCATTTAAATAACAAATATTTATTGAGTGCCTACTGAGGAACTGTTCTTAGGGATAGGAACAGTTCTTACGACCCAGGATATAAAGTGGGAGGAATGAAGAGTAAGCCTGCTTTGTGACCATATTTTAGCTTGAGTTCCTCTGTAAGCAGAGCTTAAAAGAAAGGGTTGCATGTAAACAGTTTGTCTGAGAAGTTATCCCAGGAGGTAGAAGTGAGATGTAATGGGAATGAAAAGGAAACAAATAAATATCATTTTTAAATTAAATAAAAAAGGAAATTAAGCAATCTCTAACGATCAAAAGCAAATCAAAACAGAATACTACTTAATTGTATATGAAGTTAGAATCATAATCACACAGAAAATAATTATATCAAGTGGTTTTAAAGCACAACCCTCTGAGTGTACATTCTCAGTTGAATATAACATAAGGACAAAAAAAAAGCACAGAAAAATCTTAAACTTCATTCAGTGGTCTTGTTGTTACTGGTAATACTGTTGTTTCTTAAACTATTACATAGATAGATGAATACAGCCAAAAAGTCTTATATTAATGTCATTGGCAAACAAGAATTTTTTCTAGCAGTATACACCAGAAAGGTCTAGAAGTAGTGATTATTCTTATCACTTACACTTGGTCCCTACATACCATTTCCAACTAAAATAAGCCAGAGCTCCTTGGAGAAATGTCTGGTTGCCATTCTGGGGCAGGAAATGTACCAAGCCATGTCTGGAATACATGGCTGTGCCTGAAAGCAAAGAAGTTATCAAAGACCACTGGGGTCGTGTTTAAAGAAGACAGAGGAGCCAACCTGAAGCTATCCCCACCCACTAGTCAAAGAAGGAACCATTTGAGCATCAAACAGAATAATAACTACAATGAATTAAAATGCTAAAATGAATCAAATTTTTTAAATCCATGAGTTCACAACGATATTTTCTTAAAACCTCACTGGTCAATTTTGGAGGTTGATAGGGCACCAACTTATTATTCTAAAACTTGGTAAAGAAAAAGAAGCAAGTATTCATCCTGCTTTTCTTGATTGTATTTTAGGGAAATCAAATAGGTTATATAGGGTTATATTAGGGGGGTTTTTGGAATACAAAATCTTTACACATAAACCGTAAATCTGTATTTTATAGATGGAAGACACTGACATACAGGGAGGTTAAGCATCTTGACCAAGGTCCCCGGCTAATAAGATCTCAAACACATATCTGGGATCATACATAAAGTTACATGTAGTTATATATAGTTTTGTATCTTGCTTTGCCTTTTTCTTTTTTTGGGGGGGAGCTTAACATATCATGAGCATTTTCTATGTCATTAAATATGCTTTGATAACATAGTTTCTAGCAGTAGCATAATATTTTATCCATTGGATATATTTTAATTTGTTAACTCAATGTTTTATTGGCTAGGTTGTATTAGTTTTCTTTATTGTGTAACAAATTGCCGCAAACTTAGTAGCTTAAAACAACACCCACTTATTAGCTCACCATCTAAAGGTTAGAAGTCTGGCCATGGGTGGGTTCTGTGCTGAGGGTTTCTCAAGGTTGAAATCAAGGTGTTGACTAGAGTTAAGTTACTATCTGTAGACTCTGGGGAAAAACCTGCTTCCAAGCTCGTTCTTGTCAGAATTCAGTTCCTTTCAACTTTAGGACTGAGGTACCCATTTCTCTATTTGCTGTCAGCCAGGATCCTATATCTCAACTCTAAGGAACCACCTGCATTCCTTGCCACTTGATGCCCTCCATCTTAACACAAACAACAAGGCACTGAATCAGTCTTTACTTTGAGTCTCTGTCTTCCTATTCTGTGACCAGCTGAAGAAAACTCTGCCTTAAAGGGGCCATGTGATTAGCTCAGAACAACCTGGATAATATCTGTCTTAAGCGTAACTGCCATATAACACAATCATGGGAGTTAAATCCATGATATTCACGGTCCCATGACTATGCAAAGTGTGTGCCTGCAGTGGGGGGAGTTAACATGGGAAATATTTTCCTCCCTGCCCTTTTTCTCCTGCCTTGAATGCAGTTGGGTGAGGCGGTGATTTTTGGTGGCAGTCATCTTGCTACCCTGAGGCAGCAAGCCTAAGGAAAGAAATGCCAGGCATTTGAGCAAGGCAGAGCAGAAGGATATAATGAGCTGGGTCTTTGATGATATCACTGAACTGCTTTACCTGACCTGGAATCACCTGCCTCCAGAATTTTCTATCTGTAAGATAATTATATGTTCTTAATACTGAAGTCATGTGGCTCAAACTTGATATTTGGGTATTCTCTAAGTTTCTTCTGAATAAACCCTTTCAAGCTCATGAGTACAGTATATCATTTATTTGAAATTTTAAACACACAGAAAGTTATATATATTTCTGAAAACATATATACTTAGTAAAGTTATAAACACACACATGAGAGTGGTACATACCTACTTCAATATGGTAGCTCCTCTAGCTTGAGGGAAATCAGATCAGAGAGTGGTACAAAAAGAGCTGCTTCTGTCCCTGTAAAGTACTGTTCCATTTCACTTTGTTTTAATCCTGAAGAAAATATATCAAAAATTAAAATCTGTTAAAGCTCATAATGGATTGGGGGCACTTACATTCTTTCTCCTTCCTTTTCTCTGTGTTTGAACTATTTCAAGATAATAAAATATATTATAAAACAGGAAAAAAAAAAAAAACCCAAAACTGAGGCAAGAGATGACAAGATGTTTTCCCAAAATCAGGAACTTTCTATATTGTCCTGGCAGAAGGGTGTTTACCCACACAGCAGCCACCCCTTCTCCATCCCTCCTTCTTCCTCTGTGCCCCAGTTGGGAGAAAAGGACAAGGATAAACCATAAATGGAATCATATGATGATCTTGCTGGAAGGCAGGCAGTGTTGGCCTAAGGACCACACCAAGGAGGGAATTTTGGAGCAATCAACAATCCTTCCCTTCAGCAGGCAAAGTGCTAGGAGCCACAAATTCTCCTTCTCCCTGGACCACCATTTGCCTAACAGACCTCTAAATGCTTGATTTAACTATGCAAAAACACTACTAATTATATTCATTTATGTGACTGACTTACCATTTAAATCTAATTGCCATGCAGCAAAATAACTGTTAAAGCATATCATTAAACAACTTGAATAATTAGAGGGAGATTTGCTTGTTCTCCTAATTCAATACTAAACTTCAGGGCAGGGACCTCACCCTCCACCTTTCCTACCTTAAATTAGCTGGGGAAGAAGGCTGTGGAAACGCTGCCTGACTAGCCATCTTGTCAGAAACACAGTCTCTGTTGAACAGCCTGGGACTTCTGGCAAATGTTTCACAGCCCTGCTTGAGTATATTCATCACAAGGTGCATTTTTCCTCTGCCTCATTCCACGTCTTTCCTCAGGGACGTAATCATTTTACACTACACACACCTCCCACTCTAGACCTGGCTTTCTCTTTTCTCCAACCTCCCCTGAAAACTTGCTAGCGCCTATCTCATCTTGCACAGATATTTGTCCCTTCAAGGACTTGACTCCTTGAAGTCATAATGTCTTCCAGTGGCTTCTCTCACGAAGGCCACCTTCTCTCGATATCTGCCAGCTCAAAGAGTGGGGCCATGGGGGAAAAGGGAGCAGCCTTCTCATGTATTAAGGGCACTTCCACAATTATATCATGGAGCCACGCTCTTTTCACAGTTCTCCTGATTTAAAGTCAATTTGTCTGTTCCAGCTTCTTCAAATCACACTGGCTGTTGGCTGCCTCTTTGCCCATAGCCCGTAACACCAGGTCTATTTCTCCTGTTCTCCTCAGCATCTGATTCACAGGCTTCCTTTCTGCTCTACCATCCAGTTTTATACCTAACAAATCACCATCCTCACTGATTACCCTTCAGATTCCTTGACATTAGTCAGCCTTATTCTCCTTGACATTTTGAAACTCCTGAATGACAGGCACACTGCCCAACACTGGAGTTATAGCAGTGAGCAAGACAAACATGGCCCCTGCCCTTTAGGAGCTCCACAGTCTAGCGGAGGTGATGGAAATTTAAACACACCTACACATACAATAACAATTTTCTTAACTGTCGTGAAGAAAAATCACAGAGTACTACAAAAGCACGTCAGAGAGTGAGGCAAAACCTATTCTGCTGGGACAGGAAGGCTTCTCTGAGATGTGACCTGAAAGGTGAGAGCCAGATGGAAGGGTGAGAGAAGAGCATTCTGAGCAGAGACTAGCACTCAATCCATTCCAATTTTCCCAATATCTTAACTTCCTCTTAGAACTACTCTGGACTTCCTCCATCCTGGATCTATGGTTAGGGATTTTAATGTGCCTTCTGGAGCAACCTTGATCCCTTTACCTTTTTTGAAACCCACCCACTCATTCTCAATCATACATTCTAGGTCACCTCCATGATTCATTCTGTTACCTCTTCCTCTTAGAACAGTTAACAATATGAAAATGCTATTTTTGTAGGTCAAGGGTTGGTAAATAGCGATTTCATATGGCTTAAACTAACATAGTGTTGAATAGACCTATACGGTAACTGGCCATTATAACCACTTCTAGCCAGTGTATCTCCCTTTAAATTTTTATTGTAGCCCTGCACTGAATGCCTATCCATTAAGACTTCCAGAGAAAAAGGTTTTGTAATCAAAATAATCATCCAGTTCATTACTTCATAATCAGTAAATTCTTTTTTACATCTAACCTATCCCTTTCTTTCTATTTCTCCTCAAAAAAGTGTAAGAACAAGGTGTTTCCTTCTCATCTATAGAATAGCCCTACAGATAATGATAAACTATCATTTAGCTAATTTTCTCTGTGATCTTCCTCAAAATAGCTGCTCTGGAGTGACTCCATTAGTACTATATTTGTGGCTTCTGCACAAAATGAGCAAAGAAGTCTATGAGGTAATAAAATTTATATAAGGTTTTCACATACTGTATCATATTTGAGGCACAATCCTGTAAATTATGTAAGGCTGGTAGTGTTGTCTCCAGTTTACAGATGAGAAAACTGGGTCTGAGATGTGATTATAATATAGGCAATTAGGAAGTGATAAAGTCAGACTAGTGCTCACTTCTTCTGATTCTAATTCTATGATCTTTCCATGCCACCTCCCCTCTTCTTGGTTTACGTTTTTCAGGAGAGAGGGGAGGGGCAAGTGAAGAGAGTCAGAACACCTTATTAAAGCAAATTCTTTGGCTTTCGGATAGGTAGGCTAGGGAGACTAGGTAAACCAGGACTGCTCAGAGCCTCCAGGCATCTACACTCGTCCTCGATCACTAGCCTTCCTGACATCATTACCCCTGCCCTGACTCCCTACTCCCTGGTCAACCTCTTGCTGCTCTCCATACTCCCCAGTGGCTTCTTAATTCTTGGGGGAGTGGGTGGGTGGAAGGGAGGAGTCTGGAAATATACTGAAAAAAAGCTTAACCCCAGATGGTAAAGAAAATAATTGGAGAAAGGATAGTATGAAAGGAAGGTGAAGAGCACCGTATAACAGCCAACAGCACAACACAGTACTTGTATTCTCTGCTGGACTTTACACACCTTTATCTTACCCTGCTCCTCTAGAGTCCCACAGGTTAAAAAAGCCCTCTTGTACAGATCTCTCTTTAAAAATTTTGATCCTTCTTAAACAAACAGCTCCACAACCCCATAAGCTCGGAGTCGTATATAAAGAGAGAAGATTGCAGTCTTTCCAATCATTATAAATTAAGGGTCCTCTTATTATGCATCCTGTAGCCATCATACTTGTTCTGCATTTTCGGAGGTCTAAGGCATGCTGTATCCTTGAGAAAGGGAAGGAATCAAGTGTTTAATTAAATTGGCATTATGTGCCAAACACTGTGCTAGGAATTTTACATAGGATATACTTTCTGGAAAGTAAAAATAAGTAGTTGGAGGAAGAGGAGGAAGAAGAGGAGGAGAAAGGAGAGAAGGAAGAAGAAAAGGAGGAGGAAAAGGTGGTGCTGGTGGTGGTATCTGTTTCATCAAGGAAAGAGGAAGGGAGAAAGGTGTTTGATTTTTCCTTTTACCAAGTACTACACAAGGTTGTGTTTTTCTAAAGACCAATATAGTGACCAGGTGGAATATGGGACAATTTGGACAGCTCTCTGAACTGGAGAAAATACCTGTAAATTTGCCACCTCCCTTCACCCTCCTATTCCACCCTTCCTCCCCTCCCTACCCTAAGATGAAATGATCTGGGACAAACTAATTGAGAAAACTAGTAGTGCATGCCTTCGGGAGGTTTTATTAATGGAACCAGACACACTGCTATAACAGAATGTACGACTGCTCTTTTACATTGATCTAATTAGAACATTTACATACTGAATGCCTCCTGGACAATTCCCTACCAATGACACTTACAGTATGCATCGGGCAAGACTACTCTTTAGGTGAAATTGAACAAAGAAGTCATCAAGTCTCCTTTTTTTCTAAGAAAAATAACATTGTCAAGGTTATTAACAATCAATCAGCTTTCACAGGCTCAGCACAGATGAGGATACTGGGTTGCCTTGTACTTAGGAAAGATGGGAAAACCGAAAGTCCTCCTCAACCTGATAAGAAAGACACCCTAACATCATGAGAAGAAGCAGCTCTGTGATTTGGAACAATGATTGGGGGGAGTAAGAAGAAGGTCGTGTTAAACAGATTATCTGAGAATAAAACGCAAAAATATTAGATAATTTCAGGAATTATAATATGGTTACTGTTTCATGATTCTAAGTATTTTCACAGGTTTTAGCTCTTTTTTATGCTCACATCAGCTCTGAAATCAGTGATTACTTCAGGGATATGAGAAAGTGGACATGGCTAAAGTCACCCATGACATTAGAGGCAGAATAGGCCTAGAAACCCAGGACATCCAACTTCTTCTTCAAGCTCTCTTTAATATATATGACGTGTGGAAAGGCATATTTTCCATATTTGATCTCCTCACTATTTCCCACACACTCCTCCTAGCAACCCTGCCCTCCCCTAAAAACACTATTTTTGTTGTTCTTCATTGCCTAAAGCTTCCATGAGGTGGGAGATGGAACTCTGTATAGATTTAGTACATCATAGATATTCAGAACACATTGATTCATGGTTCATAATAGGGTTATCTGAAAAGGACCTGAAAAAACAGATATTTTCAGAATCTCCATCTTAAAGGGACATTAAATTATACAGAGCTATTTAGATAACATCCCTAAGGGAATTTCTTCCATGTCCTCATTTTAGGCAAAGTTTCAAGGTTCTATAAAGTTCATAAATGTTGTGATATGAGTAAAAATAGATACCTGCATAAAGTAATATATGCAGTGCTAAAAAGGGAAAATAATTACACATTTCTTTGCCTTCTCTCTCCATTCCACCTCATTCTTTTCTGTACTCTTCATCCCTACTCACAAAAGAGAGGAAGCCAACTCACTTAGAATGAGATCAAGTTAAAATTCTTCATAAAATGATTGAAGCACAACTTCTTCTCCCTAAGCTAAAGAAATAGCAAGCATCTTGTGTTAAGCAAAAGAAACAGCTCACAATTCAAAAGAGAGATCACAAGAAAGATATTTCTCTAGTCAAAGGGCATTAGTATGCAAAATATATTAGGTACTGGAATCACATTAAAGAGATGGAAGACCTAATCCAAACAAGACTGTTTATATTGTTGACCAACAGCTGAACGGACATTGTTTCTAGCCATGATGAGTTTTTTATGGATAGTCAATGCTCACAATGGTGGAGAAACAGATCGTTCAGACACAAGCCAGACATTTACAGAGAAGTCATTCATCCCAGATGCTCTTATGTTCAGATTGAAATTTTCCACCAGTGGCTCAATAATTATGCTGTTGCATATACTCTGCAAGCTAGACATATGTGTTCCTTTATAGGACCTCGAGGCCTTGTCTGGGCAGCATATCCAGTTGGCTCCCAGCCTAATGACCTAGTTGTAGAGACTCTATCCCTCTGGTCTCTCCAGCTTTGTTCAGGCTCAAGGAAGTGCAGCTTCTCCTAGTTTCAACCCGTAGAGAAGCAACAACTATTGAGATGATTAAATTTTCTGCCCCATTACATATGTTTATCACATTACAACTCAAATATGCAAGGAAAACATGGCTCCTTTATAACTCATTTGATCTTCCTTGTAAAGGATCCAACCAATTGAGTAATGGAGGGAAAATTAAATTTAGTTCAATCTGGATTAAAATGTAGTCTGAGCCAACAATTCAAAGTCTCTCTCTTGGTTTAAATCAGTCTTTGGAAGATGTTCAGCCATTAGATTGTTCCCTGCCTCCCTTGCTGCAGTCCCAGACAGTATCTTGGTGTATGTTGAAAGACATAAAACTTCAGGGTGTTGCTATTAATGGGATCCCTCGGCCTTGTACTTCATTCCTAGATATGCATTGTCTGTCTGGCGTCTTCTGTGGAATGGTTGGCTTGTTCCCACATATGGGCATTCTTTTATACTCCACAGCTAATAACTGCAACTGATGAACTAGTGGCTGATTCTTTCTTGGCTTCATCATCGCCTTGTGAGATCACTCACAAGTCCTATAGACTTGACCGCTGCTCAGCTCATCCACTTTTGCAGGTGCTACAGGCCCTTCTGAGTCTCTGTTGCATCCTATATCTACTCCTCTCCTCTAAGGTCTCTCTCAGTCTCTGGTGTGTCAAGCTCCAGGGTTGCCCACTGTCTCTCATCTCATTACGACTGCCACACTGTAACCAGCGAAAGTTCAGGGGTGCAAACTAAAGCTTCTATCTGCCTGAGCCTTCTGCTCTGCTGCCTTACAATACATGGACCACTCCATATGAGCGCATGGGCACCCTGCTCAATATCTCTTCAGAGCCCCCACACACACCCATCAAAAAACAAAAAACAGTGGAACAAAAGCCCCTCTACCTTTGTTTGCATCCTAGGCTGGCTAACTCACCTCCTTTCCACTCAGATCTTTGAGGCCATAAAGAGAGATTGTTGGGACACATTTCTGGTAATTTTCCGCCCTTAGTTCTCTGATCTTCTCTCCACCAAATTCCCAGACCTGAAGATTAGGTAAGTTGGGCAGGGGGGGTCCACTTTCTCTGCCTAACTGAATAGAGCATTCCCTTATATCATATTTTTCTCTTTACCAAAATGATATCCTCTTTTTCCTCTTAAGTGGGCCCAGTACTGATAAAGGAAAATCAGTTTATCAATAAGGAAATATAAGTCAGGAAAGTTGAAAAAATATTATACATCTTACATAGATTTAGAAGAAATCTCTGAGGCAGACAAGAAAGAAGGAAAATTCTTTCAGAGCCCAGCATTTGACCAGAGGTGGATTCCAGGATAAGCAGTGAAATGCTATATACCATTTGTTTTGTCTCAGAACCTTACTAAACTGCCACATTTTACAGTCTTGTCCTAAGGCTTATTATGGAAGACTACAATAGCTCTTTTTATCTTCTCGTCTAACTATCTATACTTCTTTGCTATAAGCAATTTCTAGATAACAGACCCTGCATTGGCTGATAGAATATCCTATCCTGTTTTCATAACCTGTTTATTCTAGAAATTGTTTTCATAGTTTCAAGGACAAAGTGAATACATTTCTTTTTTATAGTTCCCTTTGGTCTTTTGGTGGTTGATTTGTTTGTTGTCCTGTGTTTGACTTGGATAGTCCAAGACCTTCATAAATGTTGGGCGAGGGGGAGGCTGGACAAATTCATTTTTATGGTTACTAATAATAATACTCTTTCCAAAAGAAGAAATTATCTCAAATATTAGCCAATTTGAATAAAACTCCATATCCTTGAGGTAAGTGGGGAAAATCCCAAAGGTTAAGTAGACTAATCAATCTAAAATGCTTTCATGGAACACATTTCCTCTTTCCTTATCTTTCCATTGGACTTTTCCCCAAACAAAAGCAGAATTTAAAAGCATTTCTATTTTTATAAGAAGGAATAAACAATCTCCTTCTCGATGTTCCACTTCAGGGCCCAGCAACCAGAATCAAACTATCCTTGTCTCTTGAGGAAGAAAATCCGTCGTTCTCCATCCTGGACTAGAAATGGACAGCAGCATTTGTTGTATGCCTTCCACGAATTGTCTTCACCAGCACACAGCTCTTGCTTTCATAGAACTTTTTAACAAACAAATCACTGAAATAAAGGACATGATCCCCACAATCTTCCTAAATTTGCAGTTCTGTTTTGCACTCTCTCAGGATTTTTGTTGCTGTTGTTCATGCCATTCTTCTGATAGACATAAATAGTCAAGCCAAAAAAAAAATCCTGCCCCACGGAGGCTATTCAATACACCTGACTTCAAAAAGATAACGTGGGCAAATTCTTGTCTGAAAGTGCACAGGGTTTGACTGATATATTTGACTAAAATAGACTGTCATACACCCCAAGACTGATAAATTGCCCAAGATCCAGAAGTTAGCATAAAATGTCCTAGACCTTCAGAACAGCATCTCATAATCTCCATCGTGTGGCAAATACTAGGGTTGTCCTGACAAAGGAATAGCACTGCTGGCTAACACAATGTGTTAGAGAGTTTTTAGTGCTGTTGAGTGAATTCTGACTCCTAGCCACCTTGTGTACAGCAGAGCAGAACCCTGCCCAATCTTCTTATACCATCCTCTCACCTTCCAGGGCTGTATCTGACAATGCTCTGCTGCTATTTATAGGGTTTTCATGGCCAATTTTTTCAGAATTGAGTGGCCAGGTCCTTCTTCCTAGTCTGTCTTAGTCTGGAAGCTCTGCTGAAACCTGTCCACCATAGGTGACTCTGCTGGTATTTGAAATACTGGTGGCATAGCTTTCAGCATCACGGAAACACACAACTGCCACAGTATGACAACCGAGAGAGAGTGGCGTGGTTCTCCGACCAGGAAAGGAATTCGAGCTGTGGCCGTGAGAGCACCAAATCTTAACTACTAGACCACCAGGGCTGGCTGTGTTAGAGATACCACATAGCTGTTTGTTGAGCTTTCCAGAGTTAAGGTGACTATTAAAAATCATAATGTCTAACATCCCATACTCCATATAAAAAGCCTGTTTGCCTTTCATGCTCTAAATGACATGTGCAAGCAATGTACTCGAAATGTGCATTCCTCAGTTCTCTAAACAGCAAAACTTATGAATTGTGAGGATCTAGCAAATATTTAACATATTTAATTTTATATTTTATAAGTTGCAATACACAGATTCTCACACAAAAAAAAATACTGGAGAATAAATACTAGGATAATACTAAGATTTCACCAAGGGTGTTATTTAAAACATCGTTAAGGATTTCAGAATTAAATCTTATATTCTTAGTAGCTTTCATGTAATACCAGTCCAGATTTCATCCAACCATAAAAATCATTTTGAACTAATAGGATAGGAAATTAGATGAGCCATAATGTCTAGGCAAAATCAGCTAAGTTTAAAATGTAATGGCATATATAAATGTATATATTATAAATATAAATGAAACAGATCACAGAGTAGTCAGAAAGTGACAGCTGCTTTAATTCGTAGGAGTTTAGACTTCCAGCCCCTCTGCAAATTATGAAATGAGGAATAACAAAAAAAACTACCCCCCATTATTATCCAAGCACAAGTGGTATAAGATCATTTATCTTGATGTATGTCACCTTAGAGCACATATTATCCCTATCTCTCAAAGTGTTTTTTCCCCCTTATTTCATCTCTGACATTCATTGTAAATTTAATGATCCACATACGATTTGCTGGTGTCTCAGTCTGGTGTTTTGAATCATGAAACTAGTGCTAAATTTATGGCACTGCAGTACCACTTAGTGAATCATTAAGCAGTACAGTGATTTTAATGATTTGGATCATACTGGACCTTATCACTATATAATGAGGTTCCATTTAGTGTAAATTTTATGTAAAAATTCAATTTGCAAACCAACAACATGAAACTACAACATTTTTTCTAACTTGACATTGTATTTATTTATCACATATTTCTACTAGGGTCTATTCTTAAGTTCATTAACAGAAGAATACTTTACTCCATTTCCTTTTCATCAGCATAATATTTAAATGGCCCTACGAATGAAAGTGACCGGCAACACCTGAAACCACCTTAAACTCTTTCATTGTCAAGTTTGCTCAAGTCAAAGATCTCAGAAATAATTGTGAACTTTGATACTATATATTCTCCTTACCATTCACAAACTAAATTGCTTTATAACCTATCTTTCACTATCAGGACAGTTTACAAATGCAGAAAAGAAACAATTGTTACGGTATGCCTCTCTCATCTCTTCTATTTGATAAAAGTCCATGGCTTTCAATAATTATGCTTTTTCTTCTGAGGAGATAAAGTTTAACATTCTAAATGATATTGAATTAAAATGCCAACTATAGTTCATCTATGCTGTATCAAACCATCAGTCAGAAGTCTCCCTTCAAATAATATTTCAGCTTCAAAAAAAAATACATTGATTAGTAATATGGGTGGCCATACACCCTACGACTGAAATTAGCTTAGTGCTAATTTTTTTATTACAATTGAGGCTAAGAAAGGCTAAGGTTACAAGGCCAAGGTTATGTAGCTATTATGTGATGTCAAGAAATAAACCTATGTTCCTGGACTTCAACTGTTCTCTTTCAAATTCATTTTAAAATTGAAGAGTAACATAACAGTGTATTCATATTATGTCTGTAAAATACATTTCTGATTTTATGTGTTATATTTCAGTTTCCTCTGCATCATTGATAAGCGTGTCTGCATAGTGACCTACTTCACCTGTATTAAATTATGGTTTTAAAAACTTAGTTCTAACAAGCATAGTAACAATAGTAAGTTCATAAGGTACACTGAAACTGAATTTTTTTACAGTCTGCATAGGTAGTAGAGTATAATTTTTAAAAGTAGTTCCTTGACCTAAGCAAATGTTATTCAAAGAGCTATACCCATAGATGATGTAGAATTTAGTTCTTACTCATGCTGAATAATGCATGTTAAAAAAAACGAAGAAGAAGAATTGAAGAGAAATCAAGTACTTAATTTAAATAGATCCAAGTTTTCAACAGAAGCAATAAGCTATATTATCTCTTAAAGTCACAAAGAACGATGGGGTCCAATCTCCCTAAAATTCACACTTAGACCTCAATCCACTAAAGACTACAATAGAAAAATAAAACAGCCACTTCGAGACTTATTTCTGTGCACCAGGAAGCACAGTGTGTCTTGTTCCTGTATTTATATTGAGAGAGTTAGAGTGTGGGAAGAGAGGTTTTAAAATTTCCTCTTCTCACGTAGATGAGGTCAAAAAGCCATTAGAGACTGACTTTCAAGAAGTCTCCAGTGCGCAGTGCACAGTGCCCAGTTTGGACAGTGGCCGTCACATGCTCTGGGGACTCAGATAGCTTAGGTGATTTTAATCATCTTTTTCCAAGCTCTGTTGTCATTTTTAATCTTGTTTGGGTTTCAGCTGCTGTCTCCTTTGGAAGGACTCTTACTTGAGCATGAGAATATGTGTGGATGAGAAGTCAAGTAGCACATGGCAGGCCAGCCTAGCGTTCCGTTTATCTCAACTTCTTCCCAGTGTTTCCTCCTGTTTCTAAGCAGTGAGTCAAATGCCTAAATTTCATATAAATGGTATTAAATTTTTCAGAATTACTAATAATCTCAAAAATAAAGACAATTATTCTTCTGCTTCACATCTTTGTAGTCAAGACACTTGATTCCAATCTACCACAGTCCAAGCAAAGCTAAAAAAAACCCTCAAAGCAGTATGATTCCAGTGTGGTCACTCAAAGATCCTAACTTACATGGGATGACGTTGGAGAATACACAAACTTGAATGTGGCCAAATGTGGGAAGAGTATAACTGGAGGTAAGTCTTGAAAAGCAGATTAGGTTTAGATTGTGGTGGCTAAACAATGTCCCAAAGAGGAATTGTGGAGATACTTTAGGAACAAAATGGAAAAAGTCTGAAAGTGCTTTGGACTTAGATTCCTATATCTCCCTTTGTGACGTCTATTTTGGTCCCAGTTCCATAGCACCCATTCTTTCTACCTCACTTCGTCTGTGCAGCTATAGACTTGGTGCCATGTTTTAGAGGAACCTTTTAAAAACACTTTCCTTGTTTTACTGTAGGGTCTTCTTCATCATCCACTTGTTCCGAGGATCCTAGGGATCTCTGCAAGCACAGCCACTGTGAAAGGTATTCTCTGATCTTCAAGACCCTTAGTCACTCTTTGTTATTGTCTCAACTGCAATGTTCCCCAATTGGGAATGAGAGGGATTTGTCCTTGGCTGTTAGGTCACAGAAATTCTTGTAGAGCCTGGAGCCAGTGCTGAGAGTCCAGTACTTGAGGTGCACATGAACCTTCCCACCAAGTCCTGCATCTCGCAGAGGGCCTCAGGAGTCTGACATAGTCCTTCTTAGTCTTGAGGATTCACTCTTTAATTCAGAAGCAGCTACTTCCACCCCTCTTTCTCCAAGCATTTTTCTCTCCTCTTGTCCCCTCTGGTGAAATCTGTCATAATGTCCTCAAAGAGGAGTAGTAAATATGGGTTGGATGCAGGAGAAGCCGTTTAGCAGTATCTTCAGGCAAATCCTATTCTCTGTTCTGCAAAACAATGACCTTGAGGCAAGAGAATAAAAAGTTCTGGCTAATTTCTTGGCATAAAGGAGGGGGAAAGAGATTAAAATTTAATTTCTCAATAAATAAGCATCCTGCCAAACAAATCAATCATAACAACATGACTGAGCACTATGTACAGAGATATGCCCTCAGCCCTATGAATAACAAACATTTTTTGAGCACCTACTGTGGACCAGATACAGTTACAGCAATTTCTGTCACTGGGACACTCACAGTCAAGTCAGGGGACAGTCTGTGCTCATAACAGAAGGAGGCAATAGAACAGAGGCAGGTGGGTTATCATAGCTTAAGTAGCATAGGGTTATGTCCATAAATGCTAAGGAATCACCATGGGTGGTTAAGTGACCAGTGCAAGGTAGATTACATGTAAATGTCTCTGTTATGCTAATTATGTGAATAATATTTTTGTATTTTTATTCTAGTTCACTGAATGCTTTCCACAACCAATTGACTACTGCCCCGGGAAGCAGGCAGCAAAAATTATATTCACAATGCTTTAGATATAAAATTAGCACGGAGGGAAAAACGTCTGGGTCAGGCCCACCAACAGTTCAGTTCCAAATTCAGGTTCCTGATGTTAAATCTTGTCTCTTGATTTATTAATTTCTACTCCCCTTGTGGAAATGCTTAGACCCAAGAAAAGAACTTCAGTCCATTTTCACAAGCCTCAATGACATTTTGGTGTGACTGGCCTCTGATGTAATTGCCAGTTTTGGAAATTCAGTCAAGATTTAAACAAATGTAAGAAACAAAGGCTTATGTTCAGTGATACACACTAGAAAACTTCTCAATTTATAATCACACCAAAAGTTGAATAAAAGCACCCCTGTTAATGCCTGTCAAAAGCTGGTCCCTTAAAAAACCTTGAAACAGTAATTTAACTATATTTTAGTGATCAGATAAGTATTTGACTTCATATATTTTAAACTTGCAATTATGTCCCAATGGGTTGGCCTTTAATGCTTTTGGTGAGATGAGGATCAAGAGAACTGAGATGATGTTTAAATGTCACTAATTAGGCTACTATGTTAAGAATCCATTAAGATGAATAGTGAACCCTCAGCACTGTACAATTCTCTCTTTTTTACCCTCTGCAGTCAGTCTTTAAGACAGGTTCCCCTCCACCTCCTTGCCCCCTGCTAAAAGTTCTAAACTTGAAAAGTTCTGTAAAAAGTGCATGAACTCAGGGGCTGGCCCAGTGGTGTAGTGGTTAAGTTCAGAGCACTCCACTTCAGCTGCCTGGGTTTGCAGGCCTGGATCCCGGGCACCACCTACACCACTCATCAGCCATGCTGTGTCAGCAGCCCTCATGTAACGTGGAGGAAGATTGGCACAGCAAATCTCCCTCAGTAGAAAGAAAAAAAAAGTACATAAACTTAGATTGACAAGACATTATTATTTGCATAACAGTAAAATTCCATCTTTATGTCTTGTGTCCAGTTTCACTTCTTTGCATAGCATTTATTGTAGCAATTTCCTAAACTCAAGGACTTAAATTCCAGTTATTCTGGATTTAGGACCAATCTCTAATCTGATTCCAGTCGCTACGTGCAGCAAGCTGCAGGGGTAAAGTTCCTTGAATCAAAATGGCAGAAATCTTTTGAAAAAAGCATGTGTTCCAATTAGGCCAACATGTGTAAATAGTGATAAAACTAGTATTTTACAGCAAAGACAATATGTAATATTTACAGCCTAAACAATTCATTGCAGTGTTCCAGGATAAATTTTTAACACATGACAGCATTCTCAATTACTAGGATTTCATGGAACATGAAACTTTACTTTTTAGAATTTTTTCAAGCTTTCTAAGTAAATGATGATTTGCCAACTATAGGAAAAGTATATTTAGCGAAAACCTGAACAGTAGTAAATATCCTCCGGATTTTTGTCGTCTATGCTAAGTCTCTAAGCTGGTTCTGGGTTAACACGTGCTAGAGAGAAAAGTGCTCAAATCTAGGTCCCACCACCCCACAATGCCGAGGCAGGGAAGTGAGAGCCCAGGTACTTCAGGAGCACCAGATAAGTTCGCATTCTCCCAAGAGTGGGAGAGAAGACCCGGAACTCCAGGGGCCCATGGCAAGCCCCTACCCCTTTGTCTCCCAACACCCACCACCTCCCCACCTACTATCTGTCTTGAGAGCATCAGGATAAGTCTCACTTGCCCTTCATCCCTGTTGATGTTGGTCTTATGAAGCCCAGGTCTCCCAGCCAGTCCCTCAGCCCCTGCACTCCAATCATCATATGGCTCATAAGCAGAGAAGCAACAAAACCCCTACCGACGCTCGCTGGTTCTCTCTGATCCCTCCACTGCTTGGTTTTTCTTCATAGCATTTATCATCTTCTGAAAAACTATATTTGCATTTGTCTCCCTGTTTCTCTCCTCTAGAATGTACTGTTGGTGAGGGCTTGCCTATTTTCTACACTGTTGTAGTCCCAGCACTTAAAATAGCTCACAGCAAATAACAGGTGCTCAATAAATATTTGTCTTACGAAAGAAGGAATGGATGAATGAATGAAACACAAAGAAATCATATGAATATGATTCAAATCAAGCCACATTTATCGACACTTGAGTGCCTATGCAACCACAAGTCTGACTCTGCTACTATAGTATGACTGTGTTGCTGTATGTTACGTATTAGATATGTGGAGAGGAAGGATGAGAACTGGTGCCTGCACTTTACTAATCCTTGATCCTTCATACCTGATATTTGCCTTCATACCTGATTAAAAATAATTGTGTATAAGGGCCAGCCCGGTGGCACAGCAGTTAAGTTCCCACGTTGCACTTCGGCGGCCCGGGTGCAGACCTATGCGTGGCTTGGAAAACCAGGTTGTGGCAGGTGTCCCACATATAAGGTAGAGGAGGATGGGAACGGATGTTGGCTCAGGGCCAGTCTTCCTCAGCAAAAAGAGGAGGATTTGTGGCAGATGTCAGCTCAGGGCTAATCTTCTTTTAAAAAAAAATATGTATATTTGTATTTATATGTATTTATACATACATCTATATTTCTATAGAGAGAAACATATACACATTTATATATACAGGAACATATACACACATTTATTTATATATATGTAGGACTTTGAAGCCAAGCCCTAGAGAAAATATTACCAATCTTGAATATTAATTCCATCTCCTTAAGAAAAAGAAGAGAAAGTATAGACATGGTGCTCCCTTTCATCACCTACAAATTTTTATATATAGGTGTGTCAATTTACAATATTATATGGAATATTTAGTGAGATATGCATATTTTTCTAGGACTCTGATCAAATTCCCTTATCTGGCAAATGAAAATAATTTGTTTGAATGAGATATTTTCAACGAGGAAAATAATGCACCAAAAGACATTGAAAGTCAGAAGAGAAAACAAGGTTATTAGTAGGCCTTTATGCAATTTATAATCACCTATCTCTAGAGGGGTGAAAGCGGTCCCGTTTCTCATTGTTGGCAATTCTTCTCAATGACCAATATGTCTACCAACATTTTCTTCTGGAAAATACAGTCAAAGTTGTAACAGAAAATCACAGATGCAATCAAATTCATACTAATGGTTGAAATGCACCATATGTCCTCTGATACCTATGCACAATAGGGTTCAGGCTTAATGACTTTCTTATTGTGCCCCTGTTGTAATTAGGTATTAAAGGACATATGGTATGTTGCCGTTTTAACAGTGAATTTCCTTGTTTTTTATTGTTTTCTATCAGAAGCTTAACAGTCTTTCAGGGTAGAATTGGTAGTGAGAATTAAACCACATGTTGATTTCATTTTTTTTAAGGCTTGGAATCTCATCTTGATTAGCCTTATTAGCGTAGTGCCAAAGAAAACATCCAAATCGAATCTATTTTCAGTTAACATGAAGTAAAACAAGTTTGAATTGGTAAGAAATAAGTGAAAACTCTTTTAGAAATATGGACTTAGGATACAATACGTAGAGGTTTAAAATCCAAATAATAGTTTATCTATCCAGAAAGTCAACAAAATATGACGGCTTGGAAATTTTTCAATCTTCTTGCAAAATAGGTATTGTCAAAATCAATTTTGAAAATAAGCAACTACCTTGCAGGAGATTTCGGTATGATTGGAAAAAGAGGAATAAAACCCCAAACAAATATACCACAACAAAAATCCAACTGAATGCAAAAAGTCAACTGAATAAAAGCATTGGAAGCTATGAGTCATGATGTTGAATTTAGCTTATTCAAACACAAGCTAAGATTTTTTTCAAGACCCAAAGAGCATGATTTATGCATATTTAATAAGTTTGAAGAAAATCTGAATCAACTTGGAAGACTATTTTTATCACCACACAAAAAAATTGAGGAAACTGAGAAGAATGGCAAACTATGCTATTTCAAAGCATTTCAACATTCACCTTAAACTTAATTAAATCTATCCTCAGATTTTAGCATATATATCAAGCAAGCACTGAGCAGTTTTAAATTCAAACTGGCTTAGCGTCTCAAATGAATGTTACAGATTCTCAGGAAGGAAATTCTCACAGGATACTGCAGTATTCCACTTGGGCTTTACTAGATTTCTGCATTTCAGGTCAAAGAAAGGGAAAGATCCTATCATACCAGTTTATATTCTTCAGTCGTAAGCATGCCTACACATCCCTGTCCCAGTCAGCATGAGGGCACGTTACAAGATAGCCAGCCCAGCTTCCAAATGAGCCATGAAGATTAATAAAATACAAGCTCCAGCCGATGTTGGCACCTCCCTGTCAAGCTAGCTAATGAGTACTGTGTTACTGTAAGAGTCAACTGTCACATTATCGCTGGACTAATAAATGGCTTCTAAGACAAATAACAATACACAACTAAAATTCAGTCTGAAAAAAGCTTTTCACTTATTGCAGACTTGTGCGGCCCCAGGAGGCTCTGTAACTGTCGGGCCCGTAAGCGCTGTCACTCTTTATGGGAGGTATTCAAGAAGGGCGAAGTCAGTTTAGGCAAAAGAAATTAAGAATTGTTTTCCCAAATTCAAGGTTTAAAATGAATAGCAAGCAATTATTAAGTTTAATTCATATATATCCAAGCAATTTATAATATTGAGAGAATAATATGTCTAACTTGAGTCTACCAAAATTATAGTGGGCACAGCTTGTTGAGGGAAATTTTCACATTTGGGGAATTTTTCATTTAAGTAAGAATTTATATCTTTCAGTGAAGTTTGTCACAAATTCACTTCACCTCAGATACGAGATCTCACTACAGTCTTTTTGTGTATGTGTGCCTTTCCAGAATCTGTAACAGAGGAAGGAGACTGTGCAGGGAATTATAAATGTGAACATCACATTAATAATTCTATTTCTGTCAATTGTAGTTTGGAATCCTTGAATTTACTCTGATTAGGAAAGTATATTTATGGTATAATAAGAAGAAATAATTACTTCTTAAGTCTTCTTTCTTATTCTTAACTATTCTTACTGAATAGTTACAAAAGATCAAATTTTGTGATAGTAACTGTAATGAACACAGTAAAGGGTATGACATGGAAAGTATTTTATCTAGTTTTGAAATACTGAGAATAGAGAAAAAAACTTGAAAGAAGGAGAGAAGGAAGGAAGGAAGGAATGGAAGGAGAGAAGGAGGGAAGGAGGAAGAAAAGAAGGAAGGATGGAAGGAAGAAAGAAAGGAAGGAAGGGGAAAAAAGAAGGAAGAAGAGAAGGGAAGAGAAACGGAAAGGCACACAGTGCCTTTGTGTACTCAAATACACTATTATGTCTTTTAACACATCCACGTTCATAATGTTACTCCTAATCTATCATTTATCACAATACAGCAAAACTTAATTCTCCTCAACGTTAGGGAAAATACATTCCCAAATGCAAATGATAAAGAGTTTCATTGACTCATGGACTTCTGTGACAATTTCAGAATGGGAAAAAAGTATGAAAGAATTACCATAATGGGTTGGATTTCTCATCTATCCAGCCCGATATTTGAAATTATAGATGCAGTTTAGGACTTGTACTAGGAAATGCTTGCTCTATTTATCTTCAAACTCTATTACTTTTACGTTGCAAACTGGACTCCAAAGACCTAAGAGATCTTTCCTTATCCTTCACAATGTACACACGTACATAACGTACCCTGTACAGTACTGGCACATAATAGGTGCCTCAGAAATATCACTGTTTCTTCCTTCCTCTCCAGCTCTTTATCCTTCCCTTTCTGCCTCCCCCTACTCTAGATGCAACTTTCCAACACTAATTGTCCAGAAGATGGAAGTCAGTTGTTCTGAAGGCATTCACTCTATAGCTCTCCCCGCCCCCCACTCTTATCAAGATTGATGTCAAACAAGATGTTTGCAAAGATTTTTCATAATTAAAGGATTAATTTTTCATTCCAATGCTGGAGTCATACTCAAAATGCTGGTTTGGTTTATTAAGCAAAGGAGATAGTGAAAATGTTAGCTACTATTATTGCCATTGCTATGTTGTTGCTATCATTATCATTGCCAAGAAATTTACTAAGTATTTTCTTCAACCTGTGTTCCCCTGGAAGAATGAACTCCCTGAGTTTACATCCTTCTATTTGAATTAGTGCTTTTCTTTATTCATTTCTCGTACTTCTAACAAGTCTTGTTTAAAAAAAGGTTCTAAATTCAGATTGTTAGGTTAATTGACTGCTTCTAAATTTACATCTTTTCAAGTCTCAAAGGCTGCCTTCTCATTCTTATCCATCCTCACCTTATCATTCTTCCACAGTTTTTGAAATCTTTAATATACATTATTATTATTATTAACAACTGTCGAGTGGGTGATATTCACAATCTTCAAAGATTTTCATGCAGAATCAAATCATTTCTTAGAATCTTACAAGAAACTTGTGAAGCAGATATTATTGTTATACACGTGAGGATCAATATCACAAGGGATGAATGACCCTTCTAAGGTCATACTGCCAGAATGCAAAGGATTAACTAAAGTGCTGGTCCTCTGACTCCATGCCACCCTCTTCGAGCTCAGGTGCTGTCAGAATCCATGTCCCTGTCCATCCCACTTTTAGAGAAAACAGCTTTACCTTTCCCGGGCTCCAGGATCCTTTCTCTCTTTGTCTGCCCTCAGATGGCCCTCCTTTGCCCCCCACCCTCATACAACATTGATCATCTTATCTATCATATCAGGGCTTTTTCCATAATACAGTTTTTGAGGTATATTTATATTGTGGATACAGACACTTAATAGTTTTACCCAAAGAAAGTGGAAAGGAGAAAGGAAAAGTCAGGAGAGGATGCCAAAAGATGGAAAGAAAATTGCTTACAGGAAACTTTATTGATGCATAAATGTGTGCTATTCTTATCCCTTACACTAACCTTACAGAAAAGGACATCCTCAAAGATCAGAGATACGTCCCTCAATGATCACACATACTGAGAACACTTCAGGCAACAATCTACAGAGCAGTATGGTAGTGATCCCTTCCATATCATACGTAGAATGGCAACAATAAAAACAAAGGTTAAGATCTATGTACCAGGTACTTTCCATGCATACTTTTATTTAACCCTCACAGTAACTTAAAGCTAAGTACTATTATTGTTCGATTTCACAGATGTGAAAACTGAGGCTTTGCAAGTTAAATAACTCAACCAAGGCCACACACTATACAGTAGAGTCAGAATTTAAACTTACGCTCTCAGACATCCTCCCCTCCTGCATTAAGAACAATATTCTGCCACCAAAATGAAACCTCCACTTGGGCATTTTCCTCTTAGGGCATTTCCTTAGGAAGGGATTAGGATCAATATTTGACATTCTCCCTTTTACAAAGCAACTGTTCCCAGAATCCCCAGACAACCACCCTAATCTTATTCAACCCTCTGTCTAAGGGGTTGTAGAAATAGAGTGAAGCAGCGGTCACAGAATTTCACCAGCCCGCTGAGAGAGTGGCTCTGCTCAAATGAATCATTTGTGGGCACAAACTGGAAGAACCATCTAGGAAAGGTTTTTCCCTCTTCCACCCCATTCTAACTAATGCATCATTGTGTGTTCCAGGCCCGGAAGGAAGATTTGCAGTAAATTACACGTCAGGAACATTTGTGGGCTTTTTGTCCAGGTACAGGATCCCAAATGGCTGAGCCAAAAGCCTGAATTAATTGGAGAGGACGCTGTTCATTCTCACTAAGCAGGCTCTCATAGGCAGTGTCAGAAAAACACACTGTCTTTGTTGCATCCTCTTTGTGTAGGGATGGGATGCTTTTCTAGCCGTGTCAGTTTCATGCCAGCTCCGTGGGCCTGGAACTTTTTACAAATTCACTTAAAAAAAATAAAGAGCATGTCCAAGAATAACAAATGAGAAATTTATATCTTCAAAATATGTAGATTTGAGATTTGTTTTGGAAAAAAAAATGCACGAGCTCTACTGAGCATCTGTAACGATGATATATCTACACATTATATGGCCGGCTATCTTTAGTTTGTTTTTATATCCTGTGGAGTGTGACATCTGTGCAAAAATTATGAACTGACTCATATACATGAGGTGCTTATTCAGAGTTTGAAAAATGGGCCTATTCTCCTAAAGTCCAATTATTTATGAAGAAATTAGAAAGAAACTTTAAACTCTTGGAATCTTTTTCTTTATTTATTTGCGTGTTACTCCAGTCAGCCTGATCAAGCAGAAACTATCTGTAACAAGGGTGAAGGTTTTTCTAAGTGGGTTAATTATATTTATTTTCATGGCCACCAGTCCCTCATTTGCTTTTTATAAATTACTCAGGGCAAGGGGCTAATCTCTGTGATCGCTCTCAATCTAGACGTAACAGCTCAACCTTTCATTTGAAGTGGATCTTTTCTATTACAAGCCTTTTATGAACCACCTGTAAAAGGAAGGAAGGCTATCTCCACGTGGAAATATAGATATATGCATATAAAAATTTATAACTATTCCCTAATCACTCAGACGTGTAGGCTAAGCATCACTTATGATTACTACACAGATACTATTATACAAAGAAGTACATTTATATGGAAAACTAAAGAAAGATTTTATTATAAGAATAATTGTGCACTGATCCTTAACTCTAACTATCCTATTAATGCAACAATAAGGAGGTTCATTCATCTTTGTCAGTCCATACTTAAACCCCTTAAGTGTGACTACAGGCAACTAAGAGAAATTAGATGATTCTCTTTCCCACTCTTCTATCCTGGCATGAAATTCTTTCCTCCTCCCACTTCTGGATTTTCCCTCTACTCCCAAATAAGTTTTCCATCAGCATTCCAGTATTGGAATAGAAAGTTAACCCTTTATTTATTTGAAAATCCTTGCAGCCAACTGTGTTGACATCAACTATGGTGAAGGGCAGCAATATGGGGGTGGGGAGTTTGAGAACGCACACCTCCAGAATAACTGACTTCCATCCTGTGGCCAATTCACCTTTGAAAGTGGAGTCCATGGCAGGAGGAGGGAGAGAGGGAGAGTAGGAAGCAATAGAGAAAATGAGAGGGAGAAAACAAATTTCCTTGAGCACCTATTATGTAACAGTCACTGTACACAGTACATTAAAGTATATTAGCATAAGGGATGATTTCTTCCAAGTTTCTCGGGTTTGGGGAATTTACTTTTCAACACAAAAGTAATAGACAGTTGGAAATTTATGAGCTTGGAGTCAATTTTCCCTTTGGCTTTCATGATCCTCTATATGTGAGACTAGACATGCACATCTCAGAGCAAAGACTGAATCTTGCTAGACATTGTAGCTCATGTAGGGGGGCCAAAGCCTGGGAACTCTAGCACCCCAATGAGCAGGGAAAACTTCACAAATGAAATAGATAACGTCTTCTCTGCTATGTTAAAGGAATTATTTAGCAGCACATTCATCCACAAATTGTAACCCTACCACATATCATTCTACCAGTGTATTTTGTTTCCATGTTGTCCAAGATTCCCTTTTTGAATCTGTAGATGGGGTCTCATGTTGAGGCAGTATTGGGTACTCTCTGATTCCTTAGTTAATAGTCTAGCCAGGGTTAGTGGGAGATGATGGATTCCTTTGGAATATGGGACATGAGCCTGAAAGATGACCTAGGAATCCAGTCAAGAGAAAAGGGTGGGTGGGGAAAAAGAAACCCTGGAGAGAATTATGTTGGTGCATGGGGAGAAAGGAATAGATTGATACATAATCAGTATTGGCTAGCTGTCTGCATTTTGCAGAAGTGGTGTGTGGAGCAATTGTATAAAAACACTGAAAGGAAATACGGCCATGTCAATTGATATTTTTATAAATTCTATAGGCTGTTTTGACTTTTAAAAAGTGCCATAATCATGCAAATTCAGTCTCTCCCACCAAAAAAGGAAAACCGTTTCTTGCTCCAATCGGCAATAAGTTTATACCCAATATCTCATGAAAAATCAGTAAAATCAGCTGTGAGAGGAATATGAATATGATTTTTGCTTGCTGGAAAATCCCTGAAAGCAAGATTGCCAAGGAGTTGGCAGTAGTAGGTTGTGAAACAGTACTCTATTATTGCTTTTCTTTTCCCCTCTGTAAACACTTTGTTATAAAAGCAGTTTTTCAGGTCACTAAAAATAAAAGAAAAGCAAGCCACAGAGACAAGTCCTCTTTAATATTTTGCAAGGCTGACATCATCATTGTTAATAAGGCATTTATTGGGGGCCCACTGAGCACTGTGACATTTCAGCTTCCCACTCCCACTTCCCACCACCTTCTCCGCTGGACGCCAGCCTCTCCGCGCATAGTTAAACGTCTGCGATGAAGCCCTCGTGGTTTATTGTTAATTAACTTGAAGTCTAGATTCCCTCCACATACAACTTAAAATACAAATTGTGTGCACTTTGAACACCAAGTCTTTGAACATTCCTCACTAATTGTTTAAATGATGTGTGGATTTTGTCTCTACCAGTCGGTTTCACTTTAACCTTTGGACAAATTGAAAACTTTTTTCCTGTAAAACTCCATTCCTCTTTGTAGTCTTAATTTTGTACCACAGAGACTGTTTACTAAGCAGTTTGCAGGTAGAAAAGAAAGACCTGATGACCCCATAGTCTCTGTTTTCCCCGTGATTAGAGGCAGAAATTAGTCAAAAAAAGAAAACTGGAATATGATTGGTTGCGTACATAGAGAGCAATTCCCCGAAGTCGTTAAGGGAGCAATAATGAGAGAAAGTTGTTGCTAAATTGATTTTAGGCGGAAGCCAGTTTCATTTCCCTAAAAAATCTTTTGTATATTTGTTTAGTAATTGGTCATGAAATAATGCTTTAGACAGGCGTTTTAGAAAGCATACCTCCTGTTTAATAAATCTGAGTCTTTGATAATTATTAATGCACAAACACCAGCAGAGAGATGCTTTATTCCCCATGTCATGGTACAGCTATTAATGATACTCAAAGGAGTGAAAATTACCATTTCGGAAGTGTCCAAAGCAGTAAACTGGTAAACAAGCCTGCAGTTAGGACTATGGATGATGCGAATCAACAAGGGTGAAAAGATTTGGTTACTCTGTGTATTAGTGTTAATAGGAATAGATTATAGAGGAATATTTGTGATGTGACCTTCTGTGCACTAATTGAAATAGTATTCAGAGTCAGCATTGGCGTAATCAAGTTAAACACAGAATCATAAATCATCATGAAAAGTGCTGTCACAACTTCGCCGTTAATGCCCTGGACTGCTGGGCAGCCTCGAGAAAATATCTGCTATGCCGATCTTTAGGTTAATAGGAACAGAAATGGCATTTAAAGACTATTTGGATCAAATCTGCTCTGAGGGTGAAAGTGTTCCTCTGTTAATTTACTGGTAATTTGAAGTGATGTAGTTAGGGTTAGAAGGAGCGCAGCTGAGCCCCTTATAGCAAAACAAAGGGCTGTGGGAGTTTCTTCTAATATTTATTTAATTGCTTTAGGGTACAATGCTAATCAGTTTTAATATACATGTGTAGTTTCCTTTGTTCCTCAGATAAAAAACTGTTGGCAAGGTGATCAAATGCATATCGTTAGCTATATGGCTGGAGGTGATGCATTTCGCTACAACTTCAGCATCCTTACTCTTGTCAAACAGAAAGGTTTTATTGTGTATACATGGAAATATTTCTGACAAGTTGAACTATGATGTGTCCCGAGAAAGAATAAGAATTTACTTGCAATATTTTTCTTGGGAACAGTTTCTATTGATTGAATAGAATCAAACAAACAGGCTTAAGAAAAATCACACAGGAATTTGTTAAGAAATGATATATACCATTGCCGATAACACCCTGTGTCTCAATGCAGAGAAAGGTTGTGCTAATTTAATCAGTTACTCATCAGATCATGTAGACAATAAGATGTATGATGTAAGGGCTTGTTTATTATAATTTGCTTCAAGTGCTATAAATTAATACAAATTCCAGCAGGCAACTGATAATAGAATCGTTTCAAAAGTACCATATTTTACTTCAAATCTGAAAATACCTCAAGTCTATCCACTTTTAAATAATGCATTTAAAACTTAGCAGGGAAGTTAGGTGCATAAAGGTAGGTTTGTTTCGTAAAGAATCTTAGGGGGAAATTTCTTCCTGATTGTGGTTCACATGAATAAGGAGGGAATGGAGCAAAGGGTTACTTACTGGTAAATAAAGGACATTTTTAAGTCACAATTGAATGTTGAGTGATCTTACAGTTTACATACAATAGACAAATAGACGTAGAAAGTCTGAGCTCATTTGGCGGTTTAGAAACATCAGGCTCTTCCTCCTAGGAGAAGGTTTGTGATATTTGCAATCCTTCAGGTTACTCAAGTACCATTTTCAGGATCTTGACACTGGCAAGTTGCAGAGCCCAGGAAGCTCATCCTGGCCCAAACTCAGTTTGTAAATAAAACAGCTGAGGCTCCAGACTGAAGCAGCTTGTGGCCAGTGTAGCCAGCCCGGGTTTATGAAGTCTAATGGTAACTGATCAACATGGATGTCTCTGACACAGTACTCTGAAAATTCTCACTTTAGATTCTTATAAGAGAAGTTTATTACCATTTTGATAATACTTTGCTTTCACATACAACGCTTTTTAAATTTTTCTGGGGCTGCCCAGTGGCGTAGTGGTTAAGTTCATTCACTGCTTTGGCGGCCCAGGGTTCGCAGATTCAGATCCTGGGTGTGGACCTACACACCATTCCTCAAGCCATGCTGTGGTGGCATCCCACATACAAAATAGAGGAAGACTGGTACAGATGTTAGCTCAGTGACAATCTTCCTCAAGCCAAAAGAGGAAGATTGGCAACAGACATTAGCTCAGGGCCAACCATCCCCACCAAAAAAAAACGAACTTTTCCACCTTTGGCAATATTCAGTGAAAACTCCCACTTTGTACTCTTAGGAGCCAATCAATTGCTGGCAGTTAAAAGAGTACTATATATGTTTTCATTTAAATCAGTAAGTATCAGAAGAGATTTCCACAATGAAACAACTAAAATGCTGGCTAACAAAATATGTTTGCCACTTTTAAGAAATGGAGGTCATATTTTAGGAAAATTATTTAAAGGAATGTTGAAAAAAGTTTCAATCACCACATTTAAATGGCACAATAGTCATGGTCCCATTGGCTGATGATCTTTTTGCATTAACGTTTCTAAGAACAAAATGAATTAGTTGTCGTAATGCAAGGAATTACCCGCCCTTTGAATAGGAAGCTGGTTCTACATCAAGGAAGCAGGGTGAGGAGAGGAAGGAGGAATCTTTGCCCAATGTGGGAAATGTTATCTCCCACCATTTCTTCCATTATGACGAGAGACACAAACATGAATTAGTGACAGCGGCTGATGTTGGTAAACCCCCAATCCAATAGGGACATAGCCCTAGTGTCTCAGAGCTGGGTGTGACGTTAAAGACCTCTTAGTGGACTCGTGGCAGGAACAGAACTTGAAGCCGTGTCCCCAGACTCCTAATCCTGTTGCTGGCTTCTTCACCACTGTGCCACAGGCGACCTGTGGAACAGGCGCAGCCCGTCCCAATCTGCAGCTCTGGGAGTGAGTGGCAACAGGAAAGGCAGGATGTCAGAGACGGTCCCAGTATATCTGGGGACTCTATGAACCTACACAAGAGCATCAGCTCTGGCTGCAGTCGGGCAATAACACAACCACCCTTTCACAACAGAATTGGGTCCCCTAACCAGAAATCTAAAAGGGGGCGACAATGGAAAATCTTCCTCTCATTATCAGCTAATGACTCAGTGTTTCTCATCTTTCAGAGGCAGTGACACTCCCAGTATCACCTTACATATTAATTAATACCAACTAATACGTAAGGCAGTCAAATACATGTTCTTAAGGCATTTTTTCTTATTTATTGCTCTCTTCTGTCTTCTTAAAACAGCATGCTGTTCTCAATTTTGGGTTTTATTTCTCGTTAATACTTATAACGACCTAGAATAGTACCTGGTACACAGTAAGTGCTGCCTAAATATTTGTTAAATTTTAAAAGTTATCCAGGTTCATTATTTTATGTGTCTACTCTACGGCCATAATTTTAAGTTTTTAAGATGTTTGTTCATAGATTTTTTTGAATGGTGGGGTTTTGAGAAGTATACCAGAAGTGTGAATGGAACTGACTTCGAAGTGGAGACGTTGTACTTCAGCTTAACAATTTCACATCTGACACTAATTTTAAAATCTTTTCTCCCCAATGCCCGCTCGCTACCTTGGCTTTATAGGCTGACCTGCCATCCGTGAGCATAGCTGCGTGTCTCCTCCACTTGAAGAGCCCCATGAGCATAATATAGTCAGTGGGAGTGCAGGACAGAAAAAATATACACTGCTTTGCACGCAGCCTGAAAATCAAGGCATAAAAGAGGGAAAATAAATCAGTGCGCCCCATTCAGCCTTTGCATGCATAATTCATCAGTAGAAATAAGTATCCAAAATGTTTTACCAGTGAGTGTAGGACAAGTTATTTCGTTTTTCATTAATATCCAAATCGTAGCTACATCCCAGACAATTCCAATATAGATCATTTGGGCTATATAAGCTATATATTTAAGATATATAAATAACATCGAGTTGATTTCAAGAGTATATTTATTGTCTTAAAAGTATAGTCCATCTAGTTTTAAGACTGATCTATAAAACTGAAAATAATGTAAACCAGTTAGATCCTTTTACAAGTGATAATCAAATATTAGTGCCTAAGACTGTAAATGGGAATTAACATTTATTGATCTCCTATGATATTTTGATCACTATAGCAAGCATTTTCAAATACATTGTCTCATTTAATCCTCCCAGTTGCTCACGAGATTAGGGCTATTTTTTCCCTTTACAGGTGGAGGCACTGAGGTCCAGAGAAATGGAGTAACTCGCCCACAATCACATAGATATTAATGGCAAAGTCAAGATTTCACCCCAAGTTTCTTTGATCTAAAGCCAAGCTCCTTTTACTACCCCATGCTGCTTCTCTAATTGGGTTAACAATTGCATATAAAATAAGATATATTCTTGAAAATAGATGTATGTGCATATATAACCATACTATTAGGTCAATGGGGGGTAAATGAGCAGTAGAATTGCAAGGCCCAAATTTGGGGTCTATTAGCTACTTACTCTTTCTTTGTTCAGCAAGTATGGCCCTGCCAGCCCCTTGTGAACATTTGCTACTTTATAGTTCTTTCCTCCAGCAAGAAGGGTTTTAGCATTTGGGGTTCAATGAGATGGTGGGTAGAGGGGGATGGAGTGGAAGGAGCTTTGCTTTCTGGATTGTCTCATTTTCCTTAGATTTTCTATTGCAATCAGACATCTAAGGAATAGCGTAGATCCCAAGATTTGTGTGGTACTAAGGGATGAAGGAAAAGAAGACTAAGACTAATAGATACAGATGGGACAAACATAAGACACAGAATGTTGGAGATGTTTCTTCTCAAAGTATGAAGTATCACCTTCCGTTGTTATGAGTCCTGAAAATAAAGTTCACCCTTTGAAAGTCACCCTCAAGGAAATGCCTCCCCTGGATTAGTAGAGGAGAAAAGGAGAAGAGTGTGTTTCAACTTCATTGTCTTGAGCTGGGACCTCCAGGCCGAGGTTGTCTGCCAGCATGTGAACCCCCTACACCATCCCTGCAGAGGAGTCAACATAGCTGAGCCTTAACTCCTGCCAATCCTATGATGAAAGGGAAGATTTAGACTGATAATTTCAGGTCAATGAATCCTCAGCCACAGAAAGTCAGGCACAACATGACATGTGTGTTCTCCATTGTAGTTTTAAAGGTTTGAATGTGTCCTCCTGCAGACAAAAAAGTTATTGTGAAATTTACCCTAATTCCACTTTATCCCATGGTCTTTGAAGAAACCTATAGCCAAACCAGAGCTGACATTTAATACATTATGTGAACATCAGTTAAAAAGGTACTGTTGGTGTGAATACCATGTAAATTGAATTAAAAACCAAAAAATATATATAAGCTATTGCATATTTAATATAGACAAGTTTCATCACATAGTTAACTTTTTTAATCCTCAAAAGTTTGGTAATGCGACTATTCAGCTCATGAAATAAGTACATTTATATCGACACTGTCAATTTCACAATATTTTTCCTGGTCTAGTTTCCCAAGATAGCTTGTCTCTATATTCATATTATGAACCTGCAATGTCTATACATAAAAGAGCCTAATTTAATTTTTTTAACATTGAATTTTGACATAATGATTGTATTCATGTTTTGAGTTGTTGTCCTACACTAAATCCTTAAAGATTTTCGAATTAAACTGTTCAATTCTAAAACTCCAAGCATGGTTATTTTAGTTGAGAGGCAAAAAAATCTTGAAATATGAATTAATAAAATTCTATCCCATACATTATCCAGCTTGGCAATGAACAGAGTGCTTGTAAGAGAAAGATAAATCTAATTTAACATTATAACTCTTTTAATAGTAAAAATATATAGATTCCAAACCTCTTCGGTGACCCTGTCTCACACAGTATAATTCCCTAAAACTTCTAAGTCACTCAATGATAAGAGGCTGATCTAAACGCTTCCACTGCATTAATCAAATACCAGGTCTAATTAAAAGAGCCATGCACAAAGCTTTTTCAAAATGTTGCTCAGGTATTGCAATAATTTCTGATCACCCAAGCCTGGAAGACAAATAATTAGAGCTGCCAGAGCATTCTGATGAGTGATGTCAGCATCTCCAAGTGACCTTCCCTCCACTAATTAATTTTCATCTTAAGAAAAGAGACCCTGTTGTTGCACATTATTAATTGAGTTCACTAAAAGATGCGCCTGATTAATTTTTGTTGATAATACTTGTCATTCTAGGCAGCGGCTGTAATCATTCTATTGGGTTTTATTTTTTTAAGTTGATCTAAGTCCTTTGCAATGTGACTGATATATCTGATACAAAATATCATGCATAAGGGCATATCCTATAAAGTGTCGGGGCTATTTTTCATTGCCGTTGTTGGCCAAGGTAAAGTGAAATGTCAGAGTGGAGTTTTCTGAGCAGTTGGAAACTGCAAAGGTGTTGTTTCACCTTGCCCACATATCTTAGTAAGGCCACTAATTCTCAAGTCCCCAAAGGAGATCACTGCACCTGTTTTGTAGCCTCCTCTTGGTTTTTATGGTGAAACATCCCTTCACCAGAGAAAACACTGCTCTCTTCTTCTAAGAGTTCTTCATCACATTTATGTTATTACCAAAAGATTTCGTACAACTCCCTTTGTCCTTAGACTGCTATGGATAGTCTGCTAAGTAATTTCAGCCTTCTGACCCTGTGTAAGATGCAGAAACTAAGCCCAGAACTTGGATTGCTGCCTTGTTCATTCATAAAATATTAGGGTTAGAAAAAATATAGGGACAGCTATATTAAAGTATTTATTTCATTAACCTAAAATTAAACAGGAAATTCAGTCACACATCTAATGAATGTAAGCTGCATTCTAAAATGGGAACATTCACATGTCATTAAATTTCAGGACCCTTATTAAAACCATAGTTCGTTTTCAGCGAAAACTTCTAAATGTAGAATTAATTTCTTGGGAAACTATCGTGTTTCTGGTTCTAAGTGAAAATATTTCATTTGTATTGGGAAAAGGAACTCATAAGATTTCTTAGATTTTAAAGGAGTTTTACTAAGAGAATTTTTATGAATTAAGTGAACAAAAAATTAATATAATTTCATGGATACATATGCTTAACAATCAAGAGACAAATGCTTCATGAAATGTCTTTTTTGTTTTGCTGAACCTGGAATCTTTGTAAAGTATCTGGTGTCTTTGTTGAAGCAGGCAAGGTTAGGTTTTATCATTCATGCCATATGCTATACACTATTTGCTTAGAAGTTTCAAGGAATTCATAAACATATTATAGTACAGAACGAAAACTGACAAATCTATGTCTCTTAAATCTCTCTTGAGGCAGACTTCTTTTGTCGTAAGCCTATTTCCTCGTTCTATTTCCCAGTGGGTGAATTCAAGATGGCCCTAAAACATCCTGGATCTAAAACCGGATAAGGTTACTCTATCATTTAAGCCAAATTCACACCTCTCTGTGAGTGATCTTCAGTGGAGAAAAATGTGGCATTGATTCCTTATTATCAATCAATAACATTATTAAATATCCACCAGGAATTTGGCACTTTTCATAGTTTCTCTGAAATTTGGAAGACCTAAAGCTGAGAGATTCCATGCCTTGTCCTTCCCGAGGAAACAGGAATTGAAAATCCTAAGGTTTAGGGGTAAAGGTAATTCTTATGTAAGTTGAAAGATGGATTCATAATGCAAAAACAGCAACATGTACAGACACCAAACTTGATGTTTCATGAGATGTTTTATTGTCATAGTATTTTAGAACCAAAAAGAACTTTAGAAATCACCTGTGCAACCCCAACATTTCACATATGGAGAAATTGATTCCCAGAACATTTTGATTAATTGAATTATGAAAGACTTAATCTTTTGCTACCTAAAATAAATGAGTGGAAAGAACAATGATAAACACTCACTAGTATTTCGTTAAAACATCTTTATTTAAGATCATAAGCAGGGCATATTTCTCATGAGATAGTACATGGTCGTTTCAGAGCATTGTTTTAGGTATCTGTGTGTATCACCACAACACTTATCAGTGTTGACGTCTTTTTTACCCTATGGTACTAAGGGACCATACCTATTTATTCTGCTGTACCTATTCAGGTGATTGCCTTCTTCAGCTAGGAGGTTAATAAAGAGAACACAGGGGACAGAGGTGAAGGTAAAGTAAAAGAAGAGAGGAAGGGAAGACAAGGGAGAGAGAGAGGCAAAAGATCATTTAGTCCTATCTCAATTTTTTTCTCATTATGCTTTCAAATTTCAACATGTGAACCTAGGGAAAGTTGTCTTCATCTGACAATTTGTGAGCAAGTGTAACTCCTTTCCTTCATGAAATTAACCTCAAATGTTAAACAAACAAGGGAAAATAAAATTGGAAAACCTTTGTTATAATATTCCTCATAAATTCACTTTGTGTAACTTCTACAAAGTAGAATCTTACTGACAGCTGGGCACATCTTCGTGATTGATCTGAAGAAGTGATAATGTATTTCCAAAACAATATAAATGACACATGTTAACGTATGATTTTTACCAGTGGGAAAAAATTTTCTTTTTCTTTTTAATTTCAAGAAAGCATAATGATCTTGTGGGAACAAACTTTTAGACTTTAGGGAAGGAAAGACAAATGGGTTCCAGGATATCTTCCCAAGGACAAAGAAGAGGAAGATGGAGTGGCATGTGAGGTATTGCTCTAAATCTAGGTCAGAATAGCCATAAGAACACTGAGACTTAAGAGTGGTTGTTCTATTGAGTGATGTGACTTAAATCAATATGGAGGGATCATCTCTGGCTAATATGTATGACATTAATTTTCTAATCAGATTTCACCTATAGTCTGTCAGCATTCCTTTCAGAAATCATCAATATTTTACTTGGATGAATACATCATAATCTTTTTACTTTCTCTTGTGGCTTTATTCCTGTTTTAATAATATTGCATTTTAGTAATTATATCTAACTAAACTAGAAACTGAAAAAAAGATGCTCTCCAAACTTGGGCTCTGACTTCCAGCTGTATCATCATTCTTGATGGAGAGTGCAGTTTTCAGTTTTATGCAAAGATCATTTATACAGGGTAGTGTTACTGAATAATATTTGGCCCTAGAATGTACATCTATCTCAGCTAATGAACTTCAGCTTTCACCACAATTTATATTGACCAAGCTGTCCTCAATCCAATAAATATTAGCCCAATGAGCGAACAAATTTAATCTGTGGCCACAATATGTGTGGATATGGCATCTCCAGACACGCAAAAACATTTACCTCTCTATTCAATGTGAAAGATATGCTAGCAGTGGGGCTCAGAGCATTATGTAGAAGATCTAGAGTTAGATTACTTTTGAGAGTCAGTATGGAAAAAAAATGCTCTGTAAGATTTTGAGTCAAACAATCTTTGGTTAAAATCTTCTTCCTTAGAGAAGTTACTTAGACTCTCTGAGACTCAATTTGTATATCAATAAAATATAAATACATTTTATTCCCCTCACAGGATTGAGAAGAAATAAAATAATAAATGTGAAAGCATCCAATCCAGTGCCTGACACATTGCAGCACCTCACAAAAAATTACTTTACACTCAATCTAGGTTGATTAATCCACTTTATTCAAAGGGAAATTCTGCTATTTTAGCAACTCAACTTCTCTAACCTTGTTCCTCACACTGTTCGTCCCTCTCAAGCAAAGAAAACAAGGAGAAACAAACAAATTCTCAGGAATTGCAGCTGGGCCCAAGCAAGCTGGCCTACTGGTGGACCTAGGAAGTGTTGCTTCAAAGGCTTGTCAATGCTGCCTGTGGTGATGGAATCCCAAAGATGTAAGGCAGGGGTCAACCTTTACTCAAGGTCAAACTTGGTAAAGAGTTTGAAACCATAAATCATAAAATATCTCATATTCAGTAAGTATAAGAAGGGTTGTTCAGAGGTTTGAGATGCAAATAGGGTAAGGAAAGAACAGTGAAATTTAAAGTAACGATTTGATGGTTTTTCAAGCTGATTTGGAAAAAGAGTTTTAAAGCTTAAAAGACTGGCAAGCATCATGATCTCTGGCAGTCTAACTTCTTAAATGGAGTTTCACAGACCTTACTAGTTTTTGACAACTCTCACATCATTTAATTTTTTAAGAGATGTGTTTGACCCAAGGTTTTTGAAATATCTTTATATTTGACCTGGAAGACACCTTCAGCCTAGCCTCTTTTAAAGATAACTCTGACACAAAAGTTAGCCTTGGCTAGTAGCCACACCGCCGTAAGTTTTGACCTTGAGTGAGTTCTAGTTTCTAGTAATATTTGAATAAGTGACTTTTAGGTGAAAGTAAGAGGTCAGGAAGTAAAGGACCTAAGTTATGAGGATTGATTTTTATTATTTCTTTCTCATTAATTGCCTGTGCACTACCCCTTCCCCTCTGATTTAATACCTTCTGAAAATTTCCTTCATTTGTAGGTCATTAACAGTAATTTTAATGTAGGTCGTGTCCTATTATAAAAAATTCCAAAGACTTATCTGAAGCAAAGTGACAGAGTGGAAAGAGATTTGGCGGTGGAGTAGGAACGACTGGATTCCCATCCTGGTTCTACCACTAACTAGTTGGATAAACTATCTTTACCTTAGATGAGATGATGATAATCAGCTCTTCAAACTCACAGGGTCTTTACATGGTTTAAATACATTCTTGCCTATGGAAACATATAGAAAGCTGTAAAATATTGCACACATAAATCATTATGCTAATTAAATTATGTATTTGATTTATGGTCTTGAAACTTTGAGGATAAAATAGTGTTTCAATAAATTACTCTTGAAATAACTTTCTTTTAAATATATATTGAAATAAAAATATTTGTATTCATGGCATTTAGACTACAAAATTCAAAGCTGCAATTCCTAAAATAATTATATTCTATGAAGTTAACCCCGAAGAGTAGTAATAAGAGCCTCCTAAGAGATCGAGCTGCTTCTATCCTTGTCCACTTAGAGTCTATTTTCAACAGTTGCCCAAATGATTCTTTCAAATAGTAAGTCAGATCATTTCACTCCTCATCAAATCTATCCAATGACTCCCCCGTCACTCAGAGTAAAAGCTAAAGTGCTTACAATGGCCAAAAAGACTACATATGATTGGATCCCCTGTTAACTCTCTGACCTCATCTCCTACTGATTGCCCCAGATCCACATTTGCTCCTCAGTACCTCTGGGTTGTCTATTCCCCCCACCTGAACACTTTCTCTCTGATGTGGCTAACTCACTCATGGCATTCAACTCTTTGTTCAATTGTCATTTTCCCAATTAGACGTATCCTGACCACTCTATTTAAAATTGCACTCCTCCTCCACATACTCAATACACTTAACTCTGTTGTAACTTTTCTTTCTTCTAAAGTATCACCTTCTAATATACTACATAATTTGCATATTTATCATGTTTATTGTTTGCCTCCAGCCCCCACAATATAAACTCCACCAGGGAAAGGATTTCATCTGTTACCTTCACTGATATAACTCACATACTTCAAACAGAGCCTGGGCAATAGGAAAAGTGCTCAAAAAATTACTCACTGAGAGAATGAATGATATAATGATGATACCATATAAAATTTTGTCAGTAGATGTGATGACTTCTCTGGCCCATTCTTGTGACCAACCACAGCATTTACAGGATATGTGCATCCAAAAAAAGGTGAGAAGTGTGGCTATAAAAAGAGAATGAAACTACCCAGCTCTTCTAAACACAGAATCCATGACCTTGGAATCTTTTTATACATTTTTTAACCAATGGTGTTAACAGGATTTTCTTTGTCCTAAGTCTATAGAACATGACAACATTAATCTCTTAGTAAATTTGCATAAAATTTGCAAATATAATTTCATGATCTGTAAAACCAAAATCAAAGTATAATATAGCAATTTCACTGACTTAATCTTCCAGAATTCTATCAAGAAAGTAATCAGATTTTTTATCATTATTTATCCTTTTTTAAATACTTATGGTTCATCATTCTGCAGTTATCTAGAGGTCAATTAGTAATTTTCTCCCTTCATATTTATTCCAATGTTTTAGTTGAGATTAAACTAATTATATCTGGTACCTAGAATTACCTACCTCTTTCATCTTTTAAACCCATAAGACATTACTTTTTAATTTATATTTAGAAATTGGAAGTTTCATACCAATTTTTTAAAACCCAACCTGTATTGGATCAATAATTCTGCTGCTTGGTCATCTTATGCAGACGGGCAAGTTAGTACCTATAATTAGGACTATGTCATACCTCCCTTTATTAACACTGTGACTTCAGTGGTGGCAGCTGTGGTCTTTGGTTTACTGTTCCTAGTCTCGGTCTTCCTTTCCAATTCAAAGCTATACACCAAAATTTTGGTTCTGTCCCCAGTTTCCAATACGAAGTCAAGGCATTCAGTCTGAGCAGATCATTGTACACACTGGTGAGAATCAAGCAAAAAAAACAGAGATGATGGTTTTAACAACAAGGTCATAATTCTTAAAATGACTTCCACACAGTCTCCATACCATGAGCGATGTTGGACCTCTGATTAATACCAGACAAGAGTATGAAATCCATTTGTGTAGTCATTGTACTATGAAAGATATTTTTAATCCAGTCACTGAGTAACTTATTGTTAAATACATTGGCCACCTTTTTGGGTTTTTTGTTTGTTTATTTGGGGTTTATTTTGGCTGGCTGAGCAACAATAGTGCCAAACAGTTACTAAACACATTTTCTAAGGATTTTCATTTTTCTTACTTCTAATCTAAAACTTGAAATTTCCCCTGTTTCTCTTTTGTCTTCACTAACCATGACTCACTCAAATGTAATGCACTCTCTCTGGTTTTTAAGGGAATTGAAATATTTATCAAAATTGAAATGAAAGGTAAATCTAAATCTACCTCACTAGATGGCAACCATATGTCATATGTGAAGAAAACTGAAGTACTAAACTTCCTAGTCTGTTTGTGTAAAAAGGACTTTAAAGACGTCTTTTCAAAAACAACATAGATTTCATGGGGCTTCTTTTCTTCTTTTGTATAACCTGGTTTGTCTTCTAAAGCTTCAAACCTGATTATACAACATCATTCTATAAATTTGTTCCCTAGAATTTCTCTATCCCCCTCATTAGTCTTTAAAAGTTTCATTATTTGCTTCCTTACCAGAATACATTTCTCTAGAAACATTATATGGATCTTATCCAGGTGTGCTAACTCCAGGCTTTTGGCTATTGTCCAGCTTGAACAATTAGTTAAAATTCTCTTTGAGTTTTAACCAGATGTTATAGTCCTCATTTCCTGACCTAAAAGGCTCTTTGAAATTATGAAGAACTTTTAAATACTTGTCCCATTCTCTTTCTGAGCTAGCTGCACCTTCGTGCTAACTTAATATGGTCTGAGATTCAATATACACACATAATTAGTGCGGTTTATACAACATTTGGAATAAATCAGGCTTAAAAATACTTTAAATATGAGAAGGCAAGCATTAATTAGCATAGATTTACACATTGTATATCTATTGACTTTAAATTTCCTTTTATCAAGGTTTTTAGTTGAGATTTTAATTACTAAAGAGATCAGAGCATTAATTCTAGAGTTTTCTAAATTTCAGATAGTATCATCTATTCAATGAGACTGTAATCTTTCTGAAGATATACCTTTTACCCATTTTGCATCTTATCCAGACCCAATCAATGCTGTTTACATTGTGAGTCCCCAACATAGATTCACGATCACTTGATACGATGTGCAGTTGTGTATTACTAGTCATCCGTAATCACAACCATTTAACTTATTTTTTTCTCTTAACCTTTTATTCCTACATTTAGTTAACTCTTCATAGACCTTCAGGGAGCCAAATTAAAGTAACTGTCCTCACTCACCCTTGATTGCTGAAATTACCAAAAGAGGAGCTGCTGTGGGCCCAAGACAGTGGATGGGCAAAGGCAGCGCCTGTCGATCCTGAACAGTCAGCAACAAAGGCGATGGGTAGGATGGAGGAAAAGGAGTAAAAGAAACACTTTTAAAGCCCAATCAACTGATTAGGAGAAAATCCTCAAGATGTGTAGTGCATGCAGTGGACTTTTGAGAGGAAATACTAGCCAGAAACTATGCTTAACTTTCCCTGTTCCTTATCTCTAGCAGCAATTGAAACCAAATGCTTAGGTCTTTTAAGTACAGCCTCTGGGTTGGTGGTGTTCTGTGTTTAGATAAAAGTGAGTTCAATATTTCTTTATTAATTTTAATGGTATAACAAGAATGGTGTCTCATTTGGACACAAAGAGTTCAAAGTTACTATATAAGCACTCTTCCATTAATCTTTAAAATGTATCTGCTGGGTGAGCAGCCAACATAATCCTGCCTAAACAGATAAGAAAATAGAGAGCTAGTGAGAAGGTGACTGGTTCTGTTTAAAGCTACACAACGAATCAGAGAAAGAGATGCAGCTCAAGGTCTCACCCCTGCTCTGGGCCGTGGCCACCTCTACTGGCACATGCTCATGAGAACAGCCAAAAAGCTGATGCTTGGGAGTTGCAAATTACTTGATAAAAGGGCCTCCTTCTGATCATTTCTGGGCCATTCAAAAGAGAATTCCATAAGTGAAATTTCTAGAAAGTTCAGAAGAGAATTTCATAAGCGAAAAGTAATATTTTCTGTGACACCAGTAGTTTGTGTTGTATCCTTTGCTTGCATAGCATCAGTTTTTAATTATCTAGAAAATAATTATCCATTTGTGGCTTATCAGGCCCCTTTTTTCTCTCCTGCTTCCTGCCTTTGGGCCATTTCACTGCTCATTAATATTTGCATCAGAGGCCAGATCAGCTGCTTTGCTGGTGGATCTGGTTAAAAGTTTTGGTGGGCAAAGAGATAGAAACCATTGAATCTATAAAATGTAGTGAATATCTTGAGGTTTAACCCATCTATACTACACTAGACAGCCAAACTCAGTAACAAATGATAATGTTCATTTGTCAGGGATAGGTCCACTCTTTTTTGCCTTTTACTCTGCTTACCTACTTTCCTCTAATTCTATACTTGATGCTTATTATCGCAGATAATTGAAATTTGACAAAAGACACAATCAAGTGTCTGATGGATTTTGACAATGTTCACGTTTTTAAACCGCATTTTCCCACCCCTAGAAGAGAACCTCAATAAATACATCTTACATTTATTAAGGAATAAATGAAAGGTGTGCTTGTTCTGTATTATTTGTGGGTTGGTAGATAAAATATGGCGATCAACACCCTGCCACCCCTGCCCCTTCAAGGATTCTCCCTGGTTAAAGAGCGGGTGCTGGCGGTGGGGGATTAGTAAGAAGCCGTGATTGCCTCATGAATCAGGGTGAAGCTTCTCACAGGTGGCAGTTAGTTTGATCTTCCCAGTCACTCTAGGAGGTGATATATCTTTTGCGATTATCACTCACAAGGATATCCTTGAAGGAAAACGAGGCTGCCTCGCCAAAACACAACTAAATGAAACAAACAAAAAGGAACAGTGACAGTGGAAGGGGGCAACAGAGAGGATTCTTTTAGAATCTACACAGATAAAATGGAGCGTGTTGGTGAAATCCTTCTGCTGCCACTCACAGCCCTATTCCTAGAGCTGTGCTGACCGCATCAAAACAATGCTGCTGCATAAGCAAGGCAATAAGCAGAGACCATTAGCTCTGTTTCCATTAGACACGCAGAGGGTAAAAAAAAAAAAAAAAAAATCAATAACAGGCAAACACAAGATAAAATTGATAGGAAAGAAATGTTAATTTCAGAGCTTTAAAACGAGGTATTGCAAACAATGGCAGGCAATAAAACCTTAAAAACTATTTTTAAAACTTTCAAAATCATTTACATGGGGAAAAGAACTCTAGCAGGAACATATACAGCATATTAAACTTTAGTGCATTTTTAATGACTTGTTTTAAACAAATTATGCATGAGATAGATTACACATCCCTCACCCACTTAACAAAAAGGCATACGCATGAACAAAAACAAAACCAGGTGGCTTTTAAAAAGAAATTAAGTGTATACTTGGTGACTGATTGGGAGAAATGCCAAGCGATGTAAAGGACTTCATAGAATAGAGTTCTCTTGAAAGAGGCTAGATTGATGGGCTTTTCGGCCCAGACTGCAGGCAGAACAGTACAAATGATGATCAGTCTCTGCCTTTGCATTCCATCCTCTAAATGCCCTCAGCAGACAGGGTAGGGGAGCAGAAAAAACAAGAGCTCTGGGATAACAAGTCTTAGATTTCAGTCCCAGCCACAGCACTCATTAACTGTGCTAACTTGAACAAGTATTTCTCCCGCCCTTCCTTCCCTTATTTGTCAGATGGAGGTAAAAATAATGACGCCGTCTTATCTCCCTAACTTGGAATGAGGCCCAAACCTTGGTATTTTTAAAGGCCCCAGATTATTATAATCTACAGGCATGTTTCAAAACCATTGGTTTCGAGCATTGGGTCTCAAATTTCAGGGCGCTTATGAATCCCTGGAAGAGTTTGTTAAAACACGGACAGTTGAGCCCCGCCCTCAGAGTTTCTGATTCAGTAGGTCTAGGGTAGGGGAGGAGAATTTGTGTTTCTAATAAATTACCACGTACTTCTGAACCTGCTTGTATGGGGGCCACACTGTGAGAACTTCCCGTCAAGCCTTGCTATTCTAGTGTGCTCCACACGCCAGCATGGTCAGCATCACCCGGGAGCTGGTTAGTCATTCAGACCCACCCAGACCTTGTTGGAAATGCTGATGCAGTCTGCTAAACTAGAAATGGCATTTCACGGGATCTCCAGGTGATCTGTATACCCACTAATGTTTGAGAATCACTACTCCAGAGCATCCTTGGAGGAAGTGGAACCAATAAAAGATTGTGAAAAATCTGCTATAGGGTGCTTGTAGGAAGAGCCTCCCAATCCAAACAACAAAACTCCAGGTTCTTGGCATTGGTATTTCTCCCAGGAAGTCCCGTTTGTGAAACTGACAATATACCCCAATTGGAAACGGCTTTTCTCATGAAGCAAGGGGCTTAGACCCACTGCAGTAGGTGCCAGACTGCTGAGTGCCCACCTGAGCCATGAGGCCAGATTGAACAATTACTACAGTATCTTTTGACTATCGATATAAATTTTGTTTCCTTAGAGGATGATCTTCTTTCCAGTGCTTGCCTGTTCTTTTTCCCATCATCCTGTGAAGACTTTCTTTGTGTTTCCCATGGATGTGCTCGCTTTGTATCTAATTATGGACTTTGGCAGTCACATGAAATTTGGTCAGAAGCAAAGGCTGAAAACACCCAGTGCATTTCCATCAGGGAGTTCCTTTAGGCTAAAGAGTCACTGGGTTAAGTGTCAATGATCTAATATCAACCCAGCATCACCAGAACCCCTTCATTCAAACAAGGCTTCCCATTACGTGGAATACAAATCGGAGCACCAGCTTCACATTTGTGAGATTTATACGACCATTTAGAGAAATTCTTCTTGTAACTCCTCTGATAACATCACTGGCAATACAAAGTCGAACGGTTCAAATCAGATTTCATCTCTACCATGTAGTGGTTTAGTGTTTGAGGATGAACTTACAGACTATTAAATTTATAAAAAACAAAGACAAATATACAACATAAAACAATTCAAGCTCCAAAAGCTTTATATTAGCTTTTGGAAAAGAACAGCTAGAAGAAGAAAAAGGCAGTGAAGATTAAATCTTTTAAGATTCAATTTGTCTATCCTGCCATATAAGGCCTAACCTTGCTGGAGAGTTAGAATTATGACTTTATTTTAGTCTACAACTAAGCAAGGCAGTGGATATCACTTCGATGATAAGTTTTACAGTAAAATCAATGAGAAAATGTTTTGATTTTCAGAACTACCCTCCACAAGTGATATTAATAATGTAAGTATTATGGCAATAATGTGTATATTACATTAACAATGTAAACATATAAACGCAAGGATTTTTCTTTTTTATTTCCGTGTGTGATTTCTTTCTTAAAAGTGAAGCCATGGTGAAAAAAATAAGTAAACTATTAGGATCTAAGAGATGTTTTAGAACTGAATTATTTTTCAGCCTTACAGTCTGTCTCTCTTCTTACCAATATTAAAAAAAAGAAAGACATTATCTTTCTCACACAAATGAATCAGAACTCTAAGCACTGTCTCCCTGGCAGGAGAATTCCTTCTACTTCCAATAGTTCTGACTTTCTAATCAGATATTTCTCCATATAGGTTTTTTTTTCCATCTTGCAAGTTTGTTGCACCAGTTAAAATTCCTCTCCGCTTTACGAGAACTAAAGAATTTGTGTTTCTTCACTGCAAGTGATGGAAATCTTTCTGTAATTTACTTTCAGACAACAGACTTTATTAACAAACTGCATTGCATGATCCACTACCTACCTGTGGAAAGAAGTGTGATCATTCCAGTCCAGCCATGTGTCAAACTTACAGCAGCTCAGTTATCCTATTTGTGTTCTATGCATTTATCTCATGAATGACAGATCCCTGCAGCAAGGAATGGTTTGTCTAAAAGCTACCATACATATTTGAAATATTCCTATTAATGCTTTATAATAATATTAAATGTTGGTGAATTAGTGTTGCCCTAACAAACAAAATCTCCTAGGCCACAATTTTTTTAAATACAGTAACTCAAATACCTTTTCTCAGCCATCAGGAGACACACGAAGTTCAGAACTGAATCTACATCCCGACTAGATGGTAATGCCTTGAGGGCAGAAACTCAGGATGCTGGTCATCAGTCACCTGCAAGGGGCCCTGCAGTGGCAGACACTCTGCTTGTTGAGTGGATGGATGGATGAACAGAAGTTCCTCCAGCTATGACCACTGTGTTTAACCACTTGCCCAGCATACGACCACTTTGTTCTAGAAAGAGAAGGCTGCTTCCTGATAACAGTGTTTAATTGTGGACACTATGTAAGACCTTTGTCCAAACAAAAAGAGGCTTTGAACTTATAGAAAAACTTTCGTTAACCTGGGCTAGGTTGTTAAGTCCCTTGAAATGGGTTCTTTGTAAACTCCACCAGGCCTCACCCAGAGCTTGGCACATAGTAGTTGTTTGTTAAATGGAATTGACTTGATTCAGTAGAAGCCATTTAGTGTCAACAAAAGTAAGTACATTAATGCATTGCTCCACATCTTACTCATTAGAGTCACTCTGTTTTAAACTCTCCTTTCAAATTGTATATTAATCTTTTTGATGAGCTAATGCATGTAGATGGTACAAATTGAAAAGGTATAAAAGGGCATACGGTGAAGAGTATGTCTCCATCGTTCTGACTCCCAGGTGCTCAGAACTCATTGTGGGAGGAAAATCTGAAAACTTACCTTTTATAAAAGGAAGTGTTTTATTGTTGTTGTTGTTGTTGCTGCTGTTTTTAAGTATCATGGGAAACTAATGCATTTTCCTTTGGCACTTTAACCCTCAACGTTTTCTTAGTCTTTTTAGATGTGGAAAACAATTTCTCCTGTAAGGTAAACAAAACCTGGTACACCAACTGCAAACAGTATTAGTAAGGCTGGCAGTAGCAAGTCTAAAAGCTATTCGCCTGAGACCTGATGGCCTTACTGTGCTTTTTTTCATTGCTATTCACAAGAAACAAATTGCCAACAGCACCATCGAGGGCGGGTCTTACCTCTAACAACCACGGGCCATATATGAATCAGCTGTGATAGAAGTTTGTGTTGGAAGCTTTCTATGTTTCCGAGGTTATTCTTCAAAGATATTCAGACAGTCAAGCAGCAGTTTAAGAAAGCAATGACTGGTTTGCTGCTTTTTCTAATCCAGTGGGTAGCGATAAACCACTCAGAGTAAGAATAAAGATTGAGGATTAAGATCAACAGAGCATTTATACTACAGCATTTCCTGATGTGACAAATCTCCTGCTTTTGCTGTTTTGCTTGTTTGTTTCACTTTGTTTTATTAGATTACACAGACTTTTCACCTATTTATAGGAGCACAGAAACTTCACTAAAGCACAGAAGAAAATGTACGTTCATATGCTAAATAAACACAGACAGAAAAAAATGCATTTTGGCCCTATGGGAAAACAGTAAAGTTACTAACACCATTTGTGACTTTGCATTATGTTTTAGTGACTTCAGAGAAATTCTATAACATTTCTTGATATGTTCAGCAACCCTTATGATAATTTTAAGGAAGGAAAATATAAAGGGAAAGCATTAACATTAAAAAATATATATATTGGAGACAATGGCAAATGCATCCTACAGAGAATTACAAAATATTTCATACCACGCCTGCCTCTTTCACACCATCCCATAACACTGGCCTTGACCAGAGATAACTATGTTTTAGGCATTACATGAGCATTAAATTGTCTTTGGATATTTTTTTAAGCACTTGAGATTTCTCAGGTAATACTTCATGCTAAATTAAATAAGAGAATACTACAAGCAGATCATCTCAGGCATTATGAGTCTGCAAATCAATTCCACAACCCAGGGTGCTACTTTGTTCTCTGAGCCGTTGGTGTAAAGTGCTACATAATTTGAACATTCACCTACTAAAACTTGCATGTACATGCCTAACGCTGATTTTTCCAAAATACGTGATGACGCATACTATATATTAGAAGGTAAGGCAGAGCCTTTAACAACCCCCTAGGGATGTCTCTCTCTCTCTCTTTTTCTTCTTTCTTTCCAACAGCAATGGTCTTTGCTTAAAGTTCCTGAACCTAAAAATGTTTTATGAATTTCAACTTTGAGAAAGTGAATCAGATTTAATCCAAAAAGGAAAAGGGGAGATAGTAGCATTTACACATTTCTGGAAGCTGGCAGCAAGATAAATCCAATGTGACAAATCTCTGTGGGCTGTTAAGTGAATTTTGTTATGGAAAGCACACATAAGGCATGCCTAATGAGAAGTAGGGTGCTGGGTTTTGAGAAATGGGCTACTATTTATGAATACTAGGTGGTATGCAAAAGAAAGGCATTCAAGGATTTAAACACTGATCTCTCCAGAGCCTGGACTTTGCTCTGGGCATCACTCAGGACAGAAAACATGGGGTGCATATGATCCTTCAGATAACCACACATCTTATAGGATAATCCGTAAGTCTTCAACGCCTCTGGGCTTTTCATTTAACTAAACAGGATCTGAATTCAGGATTGTCAAGGAGAAAATCTGTGCCATAGTGGAAAGACCTCCATCTTAGGAGAAAAATTTTGGTTTCAAATCCTGCTTCAAGCCCTAGTATCTTTATTTACAAATAACATGATAATATGTGGCCTGCCCACTTCATAATGTCCTTGTGCAATTCAATGAGATAATGCATTGGAAAGAGATTTTGAAGTGTTAGTGCTTTAGACATGTAAACTGTTAGCATTATTAATACCTGGGAAATCATCATGACCATAGATTTGCTCTATGTCAAAATTGCTACATGGCCAGAATCTGGACAGGAAAGTTTCTCCACTAGTCCAGGGGAAGCAGCCAATCCAATTTCATTGCTAAGAAGACCACAAGAGCAGAGCTGCCAAGACCTAATCACATTAATATAGAAGTTTTACTCTCTTCCACCAGATTGTGTGCAACTTGTGGGCCCAGATCCTACTTTGTTCATCTCTGTATCCCCAGCGTCCAGCAGAGTTAACTCTCACCAAATGACTGTGAATGAAGTAAAATAAATGAGATGTCTGCTATATTAGGTATTTTGACAGATACATGAGTCAGAGTTCAAACAGAGAAGCAGAACCACTAGGAAATACATTTATACTAAGGGACTTATTATAGGTATTTGGCTCTGCTCTATTGTGGGAGCTGGTTAAACAGTACACGAAGGTTGTTGCTTTTGTGTTTGGTGTTGAAGCCTGAATTCAGCAGGGCAGTCAATCAAGAAGAAAAGATGGCCATGAAGAGGGGAAATAAGGATAATGTGGAACCTACAAGGATAACTGGAATCTGCAAAGACAGACCAGAACCCACATCAGTGCCTTACCACCACTGAGACTCCACCTTCAATGATGAGGAAGTCCTGCAGGTAAAGCTCATGCTCTTCATCAGGGAGCTAAACACGCACCTAGCCCAGGAGGAAGAGAAGCTGAAGGTGGAGATCCAGTGGGCCCAAACACTGCCCCACACCAGCCAGGTGTGGGTAAGTGACAATGTACATTAGCTCAACAGCATGTCATGCCCTGTACAGATCTTCCAACCCAAAAGAATATGGTGGCAGTTTCACTTGCATCTTCCCAATGTCATTCAAAATGTCTCTCATGGTCCATGAAGTATGTGGAGAAGGGAATTCTGGGAAACAAATGGTAAGCATCTGCTAGTTGCCTGGCATTTTGTACACTCATTGGAATCCTACAACTCTTTAGAACTATTACTTTCCTTGCTTCCTAGATGAACCCTCTGAAATCCTGTTTACATAACCCACCTGGGGTCAAAACCCACCCACCTCTAGGCCTGCAGTCCATGCCCTTTTCCTACACTTCTACCTACAGAGCAGCTGGAACGTTAACACATGCCCTCAGCCTGGCTTTGAGTGTTCCTCAGGGCAACCCTGAGGAAAATTTACAGCACCTGGAAAGAGCTTCTATCAGTTTCCCCGTTCTCAACAGTGACATAGAGACAGAGCTGATGACACACTCTTTCACATTCTCTCTTCAGTGTCCCTTAGAGAGGTCCAGAGAAGAATGAATTAAGAGCCCCAGAGAGCACCCCCTTGGAGAGTAGGAAGAGGTGGAAAGGATGTCAAAGCCCGCCAAGCCTGCCTCCTCCAAGCTTGGGTTAGTTCTCTCACCCAATATTCCCGTGTGCACTCAACACACACTTGACGAGGAGCCCTTACATGCCTGGACAGTCTGGCTGTGTCTACACTTCAGGTTTCTGCCCCTTCACAGAGTGAGTAACAAGACAGCATTATGTCATACCACCCAGAGGACACTTGTTCCCTACCTGGGGGCTCTCCGCCATGGTTGTCCCCTTGAAAGCCAGCTCACATTCCTGAATATCGAAGTTTGTCATGTTGGGTACATTTTACAATTTCTAGTTTCTTAAAAGTACAACTGTTCATACATCCATTTCTGGTAGTTACGCCTCTCTCAGGCACACTCCTCTGGCATCTCCTCAGGCTAGAAGCTCTTCTGGACGTCACATCTCATTTTATCACAGAGTATTTTTAAAGTTTGAGTCCGAGAATGAAGATAGAGAAGACCCCTGTGCCGTGGGAAGAGAAATACACGAATCTGAATTTGAGATTCATTAATTTTTCAAGAAAATTTTTGTATTTTTAAATATATTTAATAGACTACATGAACAGATGTTGCAGAGTGTGAGTTTTGAAGTCTTTCAAATATTTAAATGTAAACTCCACGAAAATCAACAAAAATGTAAGTCATGCTTTTTTATGTCTCTTTTTGCTATTAATTTTGTGCACAAGCTGAGTGAGGAATAGAATCAGTTCTATTTCATTTAAGAATGAGCATGTCTTCCTTCCATCCCAGGCAGGCCTTAGGCAAACTGGGAAGGAGAGGAAGTTGAATATTTCAGAGCCTTCCAAACATGCAGCCTGCCGGAGGCATTCTAGAACCCGTAAGCCAGACACTTCCAAACACAAAATTAATTTCTCCTGTGCCCATTCTCTCTGAGTCTATTGCACCAAAAAATTGGATTAATACGTTTGTGTACGAAGGTTAACAATGACCAGAGCTGATAGCACAATTCTTTTATACAAAGATCTTCAAAGTCTTAAGGAATGACTAATAGAGAGTCTTCGAAATTTTCTGGAAGGTAAATCAGGTTGTACCTGTTTTGTCAAAGGGGTCAAGGAAAGTCAATCACAGCCACAAAGGAAATTTACATTTTTAATTAAAGAAAGATGGAAATTATACAGAAAAATATTATGGTTGTAAAGTAAATAAAATGCAGCTCATGGCGAAATGCACTTTTCTGTCATTCTCCTTTAGGTAAAACGTTATAGCCGTGCAGTCATATATTTTTAGGGGGATGGAAATCACCTTTCCTGCCCTCTTCCTATTTCACATTGGCGTTTTTTCCAAGGTCGTTAAAATGAAAGAATGACAGTAGACTTTCTTTATCAACAGCTTGTTCCAACAGATACAATACGTGGATGGGGGATCAAAAAGAGCATGAGAAGCATTTCTGCCAACATTGTAGAAAATATTGAACATCTGCTATATCTGGGATCCTGGGAGTTGTAATTATAATTTTTTGAAATCTGTACACAAGAGTTATAAATATTAGAACTGTAGCCTGTGAAAGCCATGAAATATTTAACTTGTTTGGCAGGCTTAAGCAAAACTCATAAACTTAATTTAAGCAAGCCAAACACTATAGTTTTACCAATTTTATATCTTTCATGTCATTAGTTAGATAAATTAAAGCAAACTATAAAACAGCCTGGAGATTGCCGACTGGAAGTCCTGGGGTATACCAAAAACGCGTTTTGAGAATTAACTCATTTTAATAACGTTTTACCTTTCACCTTTCCCAGTTATCCACACTTGTCAAAGACTCTTTGGTTTGGGGATGAGGGGAGGGGGTGGATTTGCTATTAAGAAATGGCTCCAGGGTAAGTAAAAAGAAAAGCAGGCATCAGACATCTTAAGCAGCTTCACAAAAGCCACAATAAGAACTGAAAGCTACTGGCGATTGCCTCGGTGTCAGTTCAATATCAACACAACAAAAACCCACATGCCACCTTGAGTGAAAACTTTTCTAACTTGAAAACAAGGCCTGGTAAACAGCTCTGTGCTGCTGTAGAAGACAAACTGAGAGACTAAGAGAGCAGAGAGAAACCAGGTTTCCATCGGGTTAGATCTGTGGCCCCGTAACATTGCCCAGACTTGTCTTTAGCAATATGGACTAGAACACGCTGGGCCGTGTCCGCCTTACATGTGCCTTTGAGGTTTAACACATGACAGTGATAACCAAGCCGACCTTAGTGCCTATTTTTAAGTTAAAAGTAGCTTCATATACAAGTATAAAGGTAGCTTCAACATTTCTTCATTAACATCCCCTCCATGCTGCCTACTCTTATCCTATGCCCAGAAGGTTCCCCAATAAGAAACTAAGGATAAGGATGTTCACATTATAGATTCTCCATGAAGAAAATAATTGATGGGGCCGGCCCAGTGGTACAGCGGTTAAGTTCACATGTTCTGCTCCCCCAGCCTGGGGTTCACTGGTTCAGATCCCAGGTGTGGACCTGTGCACCGCTTATCAAGACATGCTGTGGCAGGAGTCCCACATATAAAGCAGAGGAAGATGGGCACGAATATTAGCTGAGGGCCAGTCTTCCTCAGCAAAAAGAGGAGGATTGATTGGCAGCAGATGTCAGCTCAGGGCTAAATCTTCCTCAAAAAAAAAAAAAAGAAAGAAAGAAAAGAATTGATGATGCTACCATTTATTTCGTAGCACTTTATTGACATGTTTTTGCAATTGAACCTCAGAGCAACCCTATTTATGACTATGTGTCTTGTACAGACTAAAAGAATGAATGGCCACAGAAGTTGTGAGGTGAGCCCGCATCTGCACAGCTCACAGCACTGAGCCTGGTCCTGAGGTCTCCTGAAGCTTGGTCCAGCACTCTGGTCACAAGGGAGGCAGCAGATTCGCAGAACATCTACCTGACGGGAGGATGAAGCAGGAGGGAGCTGAGGGGCTCCAAGTCCGGAGTAAGGCTGCTGGTGCTGCTCAGGACTCTTGGCTTGCCCTCCTCCTGGCCCTGGCACTCTGCGGATTCAGTATCTCTATTAAAACTTCCTACTCCTCTTTCCCTGCCTTGTCTCTCTCTTCTAACCCCTACAAAGGACTGAAACTGGCTGTCAGCTCTGGGGCTTGCCACAGTCATAGCAGCCTTTGTTAACAAGTTAAGAATCTACAGGAATCCCCTCTTTGCTGTCTCTACACTCTGTACATGAGAGCAATCAAATGGATCAGCTGGAAACCCCTAGCTGCGAATGCATAAAAGAGCAAATGAATAGAAAAGTTCAAACGAGATATTTCACTGAAATATCCTGCTGATCCAGTTTTATTCTGCATTTAAGAAAATAATACCCATGCCCAAACAGCCTCTTTCTCCCCGAAGTAGAGGGTTGATATCACACAGACTCTACACAGGGGAACCAATTCAAGGCAGAACTAAAAGTTCCAGTTCAATCCAATCAGCCCATGTCAGATGTCTGGGGCCAGTCCAACAGGGCTTAGAATGGGATTTGAAAGAGCCAGTGCGAGTTGCCGGAGGCCCACACAGGCAGGAACTTATACCTCAGGTTTACTTGGACAAGAAGTGAGCATTAACAGTTTTTCAAGTGTCTCCTGGGTGCTGGGCACTGTGCAAGGCTTTTTATATATGTTTCTTCATTCACCTTCACAATAAGCTTATGGGATAGATTTCAGTATTCATTATCTCCCTTTTAAACAGACATCATGAAGTCATTTCCTTAAGATTAAAAAGCCAGTAAGTGGAAGATATAAATATTGTATGCAGATCTGCAGCAAATGGAAATTTTAGGGTGAATCTACATTTAACTCACCCTTGAGAATTGTGAATTTCTAGGCCTGCCTTGACCAGGGACACAAAGCTGGGATGGAATGGAACAAGGTAATTAGGCTGCCTTAATCCTTCCCACATTCTTGGGAGGTGTGGAGATGCCAAATACAACCAAAGTGCTAGCTGTAAGGGTGTCTTGGTGCGGGGGCATGGACCTGCGTTCCCTCTCCAATCCTGCCCTCCTCCAGGCCCCCAAGAAGGACCATCGTCCATGAAGGGCATGGAGAGCATGATCTCATCTCCTGGGGACCAAGCGGAGAGGAACATGGCAGATAAAGGCTGGAGAAACAAGGGCCCCGGTCTTCTTGTCTTCCTTCTGATCATCATCACAGGTAAAGTAAAAAAAGGACCAGAATCAAAGCTCAAAGACTCTCAAACATGGAACTCAAAAGACGTAAGTGCCATGACCTGACATTATTTTTTCTTTTACAAAGAATAACAAATTGGAAATTCCAACAGCATTGCAGAAGTGTTTGACTCAGTTCCCACTCATAGTTGAAAACTGCATTTCTGCTGTCCTGCTGCCGAGCTTTCTCACCCACAGGAGGGCACTGCCTCTGATTACACCAACAGGTTCGAGTCCTGAGGGTCAGGCCTGTTGCGCAAGTGCCAGGAGGAAACAGAGGAGGAGTCTGCAGCAGGACCTGCAGCGCAGGAGCCATCCGGCTCCTGGGGCTGACTCCTTGCCGCTTTCCTTCTCTGCTGCTCACAGGCAGTGCAGACTCGGGAACCTTTCCAGGACAGTTGTATGAAAGAGAAAGCCATTACTCCTCCAAGCCTGAGTAGTGACAGAGGCAACTCCACTAGGATTCCTGATCAAGCCACCACGTCTGGTGGGAACTGCATTTTCCACTAAGATTGCTGGACTTGTTTACATGTGTTTTATTCAGAGCTACAGTAATCTGTTCACAAGAGACAGAAATCCTGGTAAATCAATCCTTAAAGCCTGTTGACATTTGTCCACTTGGCAGATCATAAAAGGCCCTTGAAAATCACAGGAGTAAATGTGTAAACCGCTTACCAAATTATATGAGGTAAACGCCAAGAGAAGGCGTTCTGCAGGATGAGATCACTGACTTGTGACTGCCTTCCGAATGTAACTATTTTGGTCTTGGGTTACATGTGAGGTGTTGCCAAGATCAACTGAAAGAGAGGCAAAGACACATGAATTCAGCCCAAAAGCTGACTTTAAAGTTCTCTGTCTTCAAAAAGACTGGAGATTCTTTATGAGATGTAGTTTTGCATAAACAATCTTTGCTAACAAGAGTTTTCCCCAAATATCAGCAAAATTTTATCCAGTTCCTTGTAAACATTATGTGAGTGCCAGAAATGATCTTGGAGTTTTGAAAGAAAAAACTAGAACTAGAGAAAACTTCATGCCGTAAATACACAGATAAAATACACACTGAAATGACTGGTGGCAATCAGACAGCAAGGGGCTCAGAGTTCAAGATCACTGCCACCACTTTCCCGAGAATATCTCTGGAGAGAGTTCTCAAAGACTTGAAGAGGATGTAATAGAATCGTTATGCACGAAGCGCTGTATAATGTGTGCTCACTGTCCTTACAACAGTACAGGTAAATCTCTACCAGAAGCTGTTATGCCTGAATTGAGGCTTATCCCAGACTCTCTGAGAAATCAGGATCAAAGCCTAAAACCTTCTTTATGTATCAGGGTAATCACTATAGATTCTATTTTAAATCTTTTGCCTCAGTTGCCTAAGGATAAATTGCTTGTATTTGAATCTTCCATAGAGACAGTGCATTAGTTTCATTACATCTCTCCACTGTTTTACACATCGTACTAGATATTCAGCTAGAAGTGCAAAATGAGACTCAAAGAAGACAGAGGGAAAGAGAGAGGAGAGAGGCAAGGCAGGGGAGAGAGAGAGAGAAGCGGAAATGAATGCTACTATATATACTTAGGTAAGGAATTCTCTTAATATTCATACATGTCTTGGATCAACAGTAAAGCTCACGGTAAGGAGGAGCTCCCAGGTCTCCAAGGTGGCAGGAAACCCTTCAAGTGTGGTGAGCTCCTGTGGACAGGAAGGGTGTGGCTTACTCCTATGAGAGCAGCCTGGGCAGGGTTTCTGGAACTTTCCAGGGATCCCAGCTCTTTACCAGGGTGAGAGTTATAAATACGCTTCCTGACTTCCAGGAAGAGTTTGCTAAGGGTTTACAAAGCCTGTGCCTCTGTTCTTCTACAACCCATGGACTGCAGGCACATATCACAACACCACAGAACCTTTCATTGATAAGGGACCTTACAGGGGAACCGGTTCAACATCCTAATGAAAGCATACCTTCCCTCTCTAGTGTCTTCACTCTGGTCTCATCCAGCTTGCACAGACAGAGACAGGGAACACCCTGTCCCCAAGGGAGCCCTTGTCATCTTTGGACAGCTCTGGCTCTCCAAAACCAATTTTTCTGAAATAATCATTTTCGTTAGTCCTATTCCCTCAAGATCTTAAAAAACAGACACAATTCCTCTTCTTCCTGAAATATGAAGCAGATGTCAGGGCTCCAGAACCAGCAGTCATGTTGGACTTTGGCAGCCTTTTCCTCTCCATTCTTCCCAGTTAAAGAGAAGAAGAGACTGTGTCCAGGTCACATGCATCTGCCTCTGTCTGGGCCCCTGGGTTTGGGGAACTCTGTGGCATGCCTTGGTAGTGCCATATACCTGCGGGTCTTTATGGAGAAAAACTCTTTGCAGGTTTCTGACTTTTCAGTTGTGCTACCTATACTGAAGGAAGAGCTTTTAATTTCATCCAAATGATGTGATCCGCTTATCCTCTGTTCAGTCCACATGCGTTTGGTGGGTGACAATTATGTACCAGTTCTATGTTTTATGCTAAGTTTAGGGAAATTTAATGGTGATTAAGACACAACCCCTCTCCTCAAGGAGCTGATCATCTAGAGGAAACTCTGGATGAGTAAACAGGCAGGTCTAATACATCATTTGTAGGATGACAAGAGCTCAGAGAAAGGGCTGCAATCCAGTCATAGGCAGTCCTAGAGGAACTGACATCTAAAAGGAGAGTCAAGCAGTAGACAAATGAAAGGGGGAAAAAACAGAATGCTTCCCAAGCAAAAGGAAGAGCTTTTGTAGAAGACCAGAGCAGGGAGAGAGCGTGATACATTTCTGGAACTGCATAGAACAAAGGCAGGTAGGCATAAGTGTTTATCAATAGCCTATGACTGTATCTCTTCGTATATGTGAATGAAGCTGTGGTCCACACAAAAGATTTTAGGTATTAAACTGTGTGCTTGTGTTTATGTCATACTTGCATATTAAAGATTAAATAAAATTCAGTCATATATAAGCACTGAGATACAAAGAAGATAAAATGTTGTTCTTGGCTTTGTGGAGCTCACAGTCTGATGGAAGCAATATTTTTCTAAACTTGAATGTTGTCCACAGCAAAATTTTCAAATAATAACACTGGTTATTTAGTTTTGTGAAAAGTTTTTAAATTGTTTTGCGTAGATAGTCTTCTGAGACAGAAACCCAAAATAGAAGTCACCTACTCCACAATGTTCTCTTTCTTCTTAATCAAAAATAGTAATAGTAATCAAAAATAGCAAGTCCTATCCTTGAATGTTAATTGAAAATCCAAATGCATTTTGGTCAGAGATTAGCTCCCTGACTGTTCCTTCTATTGACCTTGGAGCGTCTCTACAGAGCTAAAAAGATAAAGAGTTGAACTGAGTTGGAGAGGAGGCTGATGTGCATAGAGTGTGGACATGGCAAGGAATGGGCTGTAAGAAGCTCCGTGGGAGAAAATTCTAAAAAGGGAGGAAACCATCACTGGCAGTTAAATGTTTACCAAGAAGGAAAGACTAGTGGACTAAAGTAAGGAGGCAAATTTGATTAAAGAAAAATGTTCTGGATTCTACTTAAAACCTCTCCTTGCCTGTTTCAAGAAAGGTTTTCTTCTTAATTTAAACGAACTTTTCTCAACCTTGGCACTATTGCTATTTTGGGCTGGATAATCCTTTGTTGTGGGGGGCTCTCCTAGGCACTGTAGGATATTTAACAGCATCCCTGACCTCAATCCACTGCATGCCAGTAGCACGCGCAAACACACACCAGGTGTGACAAACAAAAATGTCTCCAAGCATTGCCTAATGCCTCACGGGGATCAAAACAGATTTGTTTCAAGAACCACTGACTTAAACTAACAGGGACAAGGGGGTAGAGCACAGCCAAAAGAATTTTGTGGAATATGGGAAGGGATCCTTATGGCAAAAATTACTGCAATCCCACCGTTGCAGATTATCAGTGTTCTCCAAAATTCTTAACCTGAACAATCTTTAGGGTCTGTTTGACACACATGCACACACACACACACAAATTAAGTGGAATTTTTCAACCATCTTTATATTGAGCTGGTACTAAGAAATAAGTTGTGTACTCTGTAATATATGAATTAAGTGGATTTCCAAATCAGCTTCCTGGGGTTTCAGAATAATGTCATGTTACCATATTGGTGCCGGAAAAAAAAATGTATCTCATCAAAACGATTCCAGAAGCACCTCATTTTGATAGGAAAGTACTTTGTGATGATTACCTAATCGGCAGCATTTGTTGAAATGCTTTTAATAGACCTTTTTTATCACATGCAAAAGAATTTCAATGCTAGTTCAGTCTCCTGTTTCATTCTGCCATGAATCAATTTGTAGAGACATTTAGAAGTCAATAATCCACTGCAGCTTTCATGACAGGTGATTAATTTCTACATTTTAGAGACATCATAAGATTTAGCAATAAAAAGGCCTTGAAGTAACCTACCAAACAGCTTTAATCTCAGCCTTGGGACTGTTGCTAAATATGAATGCTTGTACACAAATGTGAATGATTGAAGTTAGTAGGTTTTATTGCAGACTCCTTGTGTTTTCATATTAATCTTGCTTTACAATCAGGCTATCTATACAATCAATTTATGGTGGATATTTTTTCCAACACAATGCTTGGAGGGAGGTGGGGGCTAACAAATTATTTACGCACAAAGGGTTTGTTCTACAAAAGAAGTCATTTTACATGCTTATTGCTGAGGGGATGACTGATTTTATTGATGTAGCAGGAAAGAGAAAAAAGAAGTGAAGGTGGCCTTACAAAAGATTCAGATGGGGAATAGGTTCAGGAAAGGATGGCAATGAATGCCGAGCAATGGCTAGCACTTCTTTCCAAAGAATCGGCTACTCTCTTCATAATGCCTTTCTTTCCATCATTTTTATTCTCAAAATTAACAGAGGCTTTATTGTAGTTTCTAATCCTCATCAGAAGATTTCTATAAATTCTAATACTAACAAAAAGAGTGAAGTTAATCTAACCTAAAAAGAAGGGAATTTGGGTTCTACCACTGAGGGGTGGTAAAGACCCATACGTGGATATTTGTTTAAAAATAAATATGTGAGTAAAGATGGATACATTTGGTGTTCTACATAACTGATCATTTCTGACCAACGAATGGTATGTTCTTAGAAAACACTAAGTATTCCTAAGGCAGATGTTCCAAGTTCGGTCAAGTTGTGCCGTGTTTGTTAAATCTTGGTAGCTTGAAGTTTTGCTTTGTTCTGACATGTTTTTGATGTAAGTGGAGGAACAGTGCTGATCGGCTTTATGGAAGAAATGTGGGGTTTTTTTCTTTTTTCAGAAGGAAATGACTAAAGAAGGGGTGGTTGCTTGACACACGTACAAAACAAGAGGAGACAGCATGCTCCTGGGGAAGATCCAAGAACAAGACACGGAGACAAAAATAAAAGACTTCTCAGGAGACCACCCATCAAACCAGAACTCACACTCACCTCCCGTCACTGTGCCCTTTCCCTTCCCCACCGCTACGATCAAGATTTTGCTTTCCTTATTATTCTTCTTGTTTTAAAGACTAGACATCTGTTATTATCTTTTCTTCTTTCTTCTTTTTTTATCCAAACTTGGCATGTCTCCCATTAAAGTGTTTTCTAAAACAGTTCGTTCTCTTTATTCCCTGATTTAGGGCACCAAGCCCTTCTAACTAGCTTAGCTCCATGCCCTCCAGCCTTCACTGCCTCCAGTCTTACCCTGACCACCCTCCTACACCTCCGCAAAGCCGCTGCCAGACTAACCTCCTCACAGGACCTCTTGCCAAGCTGTTTGCCTTTTTTTGTTCATTCACACATTCAAGGAGCAAGTCTGAGCAATTAATACATGCTAGGCACTCTGGTAGGGACTAGGAATTTAAAGAAGAAGACAGGATGTCTTCATGTAAATAGCTTGAAATCCATCCAGAGAGACAGACACATAAATAACTGGCAGAGTGGTAAGTGCTATAACAGACATGTATGCATGTATTCACAAAGTGCAGTAGGCATTCAGCTAAAGTTGTTATCAACACCTCCTAAGGAGAAGATATCAGGGCTGAACTCTCTGCCAAATCTTACCAGGAAGAGAAAGGCTATGCAGACAGAGCAAATAATAAAGTAAACACGTGGAATAATCCTGCCCTTAAAATAGAAAGGTAGATTAGAGATTAGATGATAGATAGATAGATAGATAGATAGATGGATGGATAGACAGACAGATGACAGAATCTCCTCCTGACTTCCTGACTCTCTCTGTCTCTTTCTCTCTCTCTTCTCTCTTCTCATCTCATCTCCTGCGAATTTCTTGAAAGACTAGTCTATGTTTGCTTCCTTCCCACTTATTTTTCAGCCTACTGCTCCAAGGACACGCTTTCCCCCACTTAGAAGATGTGACCTCCTAGATGCCAAATCAAAAGCAAATTTTTCCATCCTTATCCTACTGGACCACTCTTGCATTTAAAACTTTCATGTATGCTCTCATTTTAAAAACTATTTCTTTGGCTTTGACACACATTGAAACTTTCTTGTACCCCTTCTCCTATCTCTCAGCCTCCTTTGTGGGCTCTGTTTCTTTACCTCCCTTTAAAGGTTGAGCTCCTGAAAGATCTCTTCTCACTGTACACACCTTCCCTTGGGGTGAGTCATCATTCTCGCAGTTATGACGAGCACCTATCACCATTCCCCACCAGTCTCCAGTCCAGACCTCCCTCCTGAAGTCAGAACCATTACATCAGACTACCTGTAGAACAGCTCATAACGTTATATCAAACCACCTGAAGAACATCTGTCAATTGGCCACAACGTGTTGTTTTTAAGGAGAAGGGAGGGAAGACACAAAAAGGCGAAGAACATGCTTCATCTAGATTAATCAGATCTATTTGTCAGAGAGGCAGTTGGCAAAACAAGGAGCACATGCAGGAGTTATACAAGATGTTCCAGTTAGGATGAAGGGAGATAGTACACTTGTACATGAATCTAATAAATTGTGTGTGCATGTGTGCATATGCATGTATGTGTATGATACAGGCATAAACAGTTTTATTGCATAGAGCACATGATCAAAAAGATTTGGAGATCACTGAAATAAAGCACAGTTCTTATGAAGACAAAGCTGTGAGTTCAGTCCTGTGGGGGACAATTGTTTACTCTCTAAATAACAAGATCTTCTCTGTACTATATCTTTTATTTCCTTTGCTCAAGAATCCAAAAGTCCAAGTTTAAAACCTAAATATAACTTTTATCCTATACACATAAAACTTTGTTTTTCATTTCAGGATACCTTTTGAGTTTCAGGAACTAAATTTTGGAGATACCGCCAAAATTGACAATCCCACGAGTACTTGATACCGAGACAGAAAGTTCAGGATAAGTGTCCACTTTCTCTCATTGGTCTTTTAACACTTCTCATTGGCCAAATAGAGAGCTGTAAACACGTACATGCACATATGCATGCGTGTGCACATCCGTTAATTTCTCTTTTGTTTAAATAGCAATATCTAGCATTTATTAATGTTCCTGTGACAGGTTCTAAGTGTTCCATATGTATCAACTTATTTAAGCTTCAGAAAAACTTGATGAGGTAGATAGATATTATTACCATACTAATTTTACAGGAAACAGAAACAGAAAATAAGTAATTCGCAAATATGATAGAAGTATAAATTATCAAGAACTATAAGATAGAAAATTCTTAATTTGATAGATATTGAAAGAAAAAAATTACTGCAACTTCTTGCTTTCATCTTCAATTATTTACTTTCATAGATTTACCAGGTGTGGATGCAATACAGTTAAGGGGCAAGGAAAGTTATTAAAAACCATAACTAGCCTTATTTTCCACTCTTTCATAATTTTTCCTGATTTTTCATCATCTTAGGTACCAAAATATATATCAAAGCTGGAAATACCACTAAGACAAAAGGACAATTGTTTGCTGTGTTAACCTCAGAGAAGTATTGCAGCCCAGTAATATCTGTAATAAAACGATGGCTGCCTGTTTTTTCACCAGTGTCAAATCATCATAAAATACTGAGGAGAAGGGAGGAATCAAATCTCACAGTCCTCGAAATCTGATATGAGGTCTATAACCAACCCCGTGCCAGACGGGGAGCTTTTACAAGAGAACAAACACACTGTAAGGGAATGAATCAAAGCAGAGGATTCGATAATTGAGGAGGTGACAACACATCAGATAGCGGGTGGCAGAGTGAGGTATGGAACAGGAGTTGCCTGCCCAGTAACACACAAGAAGAGTTACGACATTTATGCATTTTCATTTCTACAGGTGGGAACCTCAAATCATTCCATGGGCTAGCCTCTGAGTACCTCTAATCCCAGCCTGCCAAGCCTCAGTTGATATACTCCTGTGTTGTCAGAGATGGACTCAACATATTTTCAACAATATTTCTTTGGTCCTAAGGAGATACATTTGAAGTCTAAACAACCTGTAAATTCAAACCTTATTTTCTATGTTTAGGGCATATGCCTTACAGGTTCAACCTTACAGGTTCTATTGTACATGGCTATAGATTCAGGAAATATTATTTGACCACCTACTCTGTGCCAGGCTTGGGCAAGATTATTCTCCTACAATTTCTCATTCAATCCCAACAGCCATGCTCTGCTGGATGTGCTATCAGCTGCTTTTAGTCAGTGATAAAATAAGAATCAGAGAAGTTAAGTGATTGCCCAAGATAATATATTTTAGAAGAATTTATTTTTTGCCTACTATGGTGAGTCTAATTGCAGCTGCAGAGTTGAAGGACTGCAGGACTAGAATGTGCTCACCTTCTGCTTGAGCTCAGAACCCTGGAGACTGAGGTGCTCTCTCTCTCTCCTCCCAGGACTCTGCATCAGGATCTCACTGCCAGGAAGTTCTCTGTCAAGCCTGCCAACTTCTGGCAACAAATTTTTCCATTTTATTTCAGACAATGGATTTGTCCTTTGCTAAGACAACATAAAATTTGATTATTTTCCTACTTTACTATTTACTATATTTTACAATTTTTCAAGTTTTTCTTTTCTTCGTCTTTAGCAATGAAATAGCATATGGCTAAAAGGCCTAAGGATAAGCCAGTACTCCAACAGAGGACAATTAGCCTTCCAAATAGATTCTGACCTCTCCCAACAGATCTCCATTCCAATTTTAAATTATCCTCTTGACCTTAAAGATGATGCTCTGTGGGAGTGAGACACCTAAAACTACTGCTCTTCATAACTGAGTTGAGTTATGAATTTAAAGTTTCCCACAAAATAGCAATAAATCTGGATCCAAAGACAGTTTAGGAAAGCTCTAGGAAAAGTGTTGTTCTCTCATCTCAAGGACTTTTCAGTCCTTACCGAATTTAATTGTTGCACTTTCTCAAATTAGCCAGATGTCTCAAAAGATCTGCCTTATAACCTTAGAAGACATTGAGGACTGGGGCAACCCCTTAGTGTGATCTTGCTGCAGATTTAATCTTGAAGACAAAATGGTGCAAACTTCTGATGGGATTCATTGTAGGAAGTCATGTTGAATGAGAAGCAAATACCGGGGTGAGTGGGATCAAATTAGCACCCATCCTAGCTTCACCCTACCAATGGTTCAAACTAAGACCATGCATTCATAACTCTTTGGGTACTTTGTTGCCTCACATGAAAAATGTAAGATCCTTGACTAAGTTATTTGGAAACCTCATCTTATGACTTGCCATTGGAATAAACATAATTAAACTTATCCTTCTCGGCTTCAGAATGGAATTATCTAATATTAAGTTCTCTACTCATTTCATTCTGAAAGCCAAGTAGAAGCTGGTTGGAGTTAGAATAATTCCACCAAGGCCATGAAGGATGGAGTTCATCATAACTCTGTTAGGAAAGCACTTTTTTCAACAGAATAAATTTCAGAATTTTATTTAACAAACCAGAGCATGACCAGAATTCCAAGTTTCCTCTGGGGAAAAAAGGGCACTATAATAATAATATAAGTTGATAATATTCTTTCACCATGTATTGGATGTCAGTGGGTGACAGTGTTGCATAGACTTCTGGTGCACTGAGAAATAGGCCAATTTTGAAGCCAATCAATGAGTGACTCATTCTCTGCTGTTTTCCCAGGAACTTGAATAATAGCTAACATAGTAGGATCTTGACACATATTTGATAAATGAATAAATAAATTAACAAATGAAACTGTTTCAATCTCTTTAGTTTACAGATAAGACTGAAAAAAGCTAAAGAATTTATCCTGGACTACTAGCAAACAGAAGCTAAAACCCAGAATCTCTAGATTTTCTCCGGTGTCACATTGTGACTTTCCATTTTTAGTCTGTTTTGTTTTGAATGTTTAGAAAATGTAAGCCTGTATTGAGCAAGCTACAAGTCAATTGAGGTACTGATTTGCCTCAAAATGCCATAGCATAGAGCTTTCCAAATGGGCCTAATTATAGAAATCACCTGGTATATTTACTAAAAATAAAGGTTCTCAGGACTCTGCCTGGAGATTCTAATTCAGTATTTCTCACGAGGCAAATCCGGGGAACATTAACCCAGCCAGGTTGCTGGAGAGGGAAGAGACCTCCCTTTGCTCTCCACAAGTACACCTGGTTCAAACCAAAGAGGAGAGGGTGAAGAGACGCTGATCTGCTCAGTTGGGATGCAGGAATACAGAATGCTCTGTTTATTGCTGGTGAGTCAAAGGACACTGATGAGAGCAGTGAGGAAGGTGATGTTGAGGGCAAGAAAACACCTGGGAGAGACGGCGCTCACCTTTGATTCATTAATTAAATTTGCAGAAAGGCAGCTGCCCAAGAGGTCCTGCAGCTGCACATGCTGGACTCCACTTTTTATGAGAAAGAAACAAATGACCTAAAGGCAAACTGATGTAGGGTTTTTCTTTTTCCAGAAACTAAGTTTCAGCACCACTGCTAGGATGAGTACTCGGCCATTTCTATGTTCCATATCACTCACATGGGCATTTTCACCACAGTTGCCTTCACCCAGGTGAAAATATAAATATTTTATGTGAATGAATGAATGGCGAGTTCCGTCTTCAACCATTAGCACTAGTACATGAGAATTTATCTTGATGGTCCTTTTCCGGAATCAGTATCATTTCCTTTAAGGAATATGTATACTATGAACTACATTATTACAGATATTAAAAGAGAAAATGGAGAATGAGTCAATGGCAGAATAGTTGGAAACAGAGGATTTCACAAGCACACATGCTAAAAGCCTTAAGGGAAATAAAACATGATGACAAAAAGTAAACAGGGATTACAATTGTATGCTAGTCACTGTATCAGTGAGGAAGGAGGGTATGTAGATGTGCTTAAGACAGATTCACTTTTTTTCTCTTTTTTTGCAGTTTTCTAATGTAAATCCTGCTAATGTAATCCTGGCAAATTCCATGAACACAGTATATAATTGCTGCAATGCAAGCTTCACGAGAGTAAAGTCAATGTCTGCTTTACCTAACAGCCCCCAGAGCCTAGCACAGAGCCTGGTACATGGTAGACACTCAGTAAAGACTGGATACATAGAGAAATGAAGGGATGGATGGATGGGTTGGATAGATAGATGAATGGATGGATGGATGGAGGGAGGGATGGATGGTTGGATGGATGGACAGATGGATAAACGGGTGGATGGATTATCTTGGATACTTAGGGGGAGACATATACATACCTACAACTATCCTAAGCTGTTTTCAGCTTCAGGAGTCTAGCTGTTCTAAGTCTTTGAAACCATGGTGAGATATGGAAGATGAGACCTACAAGGTAGAAGTCAGTACTACTCTTCATAAAATCAGCAAGGAATTAAATCTTGATGAAAGACTATTATACTCGTTTACTAGGGCTGCCATAGCAAATTACCACAAACCAGGTGCCTTGCACAACAAAAATGTATTGTCTCACAGCTTTGGAGACTAGAAATCTGCGGTCAAGCTGTCGGCAGAGTTGGTTCCTTCTGAGGGTGTGAGGAAGAATCTGTTCCATGCTTCTCTCCTCTTCTGGTGGTTTGCTGGCAATCTTTGCCATTCCTTGGCTTGCAGATGCATCAACCCCCAATCTCTGCCTTCACTTTCCTCTGGTGTTCTCCTTGTGTGTGTGTATCTGTCTCCAAATTCCCCCCTTCTTATAAGGACACCAGTCATTAGGGTCCACCCTAATGACCTCATTTTAGCTTGATTACCTCTGCAAAGACCCTATCTCAGGTACAAGGGGTTAGGACCTCTACATAGGAATTCAGAGGAGGGACACAATTCAACCCATAACAACCAGTTATGAAAATAAGTGCTACCTAGAATGCATATTATCTGCAACAAAATAAAACTAAATTATTGTTCAAGCTTCTCATGGAGGAGAAGATGATGTTCCAGTAACAAACGGATAGTAAATAAAAATAAGTACAAATTACCCATTGTTACTTAACATTTCTAAAATGTCCTTGATATTCTCTTGATATAATTGCTCTCTACTAGTTTAAAGAGGGTATTCCTTCACTGTTTAAACACACAGTTCTTGTGTAAAAATATTTATAGGAACCTTAATAGATTTACTTCCAACATCAGTTCTCTCTCATCCTCTTTTACATTTAATGGTTAAATTCCTCCAATACCATGTATTTAAGGAACCTAGTTGTCATGGTTTCAAAATAAATACCATATATAGTACTGCATATATTTTGGAGAGATGTCAATCTAAAATAAACTTAAAGTTCTGACCCTTGAAAAGACAGTGCCCTCAGAAAATTTACTTACCATTTCCTGACATTGATAAATAACTGAGATTGTGCTATTTATAGAAGTGATTTAGCTGGATATATACAAATGATAAAGTTCAGCTCATTTTACGTGAGAACAAGTACCTTTATGATGAAGGAAAAGGGATATTAAAGGAATATCAAACAAAAACTTTTAAAAGCTTAGATAAGTTGTATGAGTCACCTCCATTGGGAGTCTGATAAACATTGAGAGGAAAAGATCAAATTCACTGTTATAGTAACAATCATGGTATTTGGCTTTTTTGCTCTATGAACGGGACATCAAACATATCCTCTGAGTACACTAGACTCAAAAAAGAGAAAATTAAGAGGGCTAAATGTTAAGTCCTACATTCAGAAAGTTCAGGGGAAATATAGTTATGATCACACAGGCATAGATTCTAACTAGGAAAATAAACTAAGAGTGAAGAAACACTGAAAAATAAAATTTATTTCACTGCCTGACAATTATAATTGATCCTGAAGAGAAGGGAATAAATTTTTAAATCAACAAGGCTTTGACATAAAATCAAGGACATTTGTGTATTTAGACTAATAACAGAGTTCTACAAATGATCAAATAGAGGAATACACTAAAGACAGTACCTTTCCTAAATATCAGCAAAATTCAATTAGAAACATATAATTGTTAAATCTCACTCACAATTGCATCAAAATATACAAAAATATCTAGGGACAAATTAAACACAAAATACATAGATCACATGCAGAAAAATACAAAGTGTTTTCAGTAAATAAAATAAGTAGAGAAGCGTAGCAAGTGATTGAGATGACTTTAACACTGCATAAATGTCAATTCTTTCTTAATTGACACAGTTAAGATTTTTCCATTGAAAACTCCAAAAGAATTTTTTGGCAAAATGAATCTAAACTTCATCTGGAAGAATAACATGCCCATGTAACCAAGAACATTTTGAGAAAGAAAACTGCATGAGGATTTGCCCTGGGAGATATCAAATATATTTTTTGTAAAGCTATTGCAAAGTTACAATACTTACATGGGTTCAGTGGAGTACAAGCGTACACTATGACACAACTAAATACATAGCTAGCAAAGAAAAAGCTCCTGTAAACTTAGCCTGCAGTTTCAAAAAAGTAGGAACACTAGAGTTTATCTAAAGAAGGGAATGCTATAAATTGGACTGCTTCAAGGGTAGAAATTTGGCCTAGGAGGGATTTCTGATGTTCCTCCCCACTTCAGGACTCTATGAAAACAAAGTAGAATGTATGCAGACGACTGTGACTCCAAGACTTTTGAAAAAATGTTTCATCAGAGCCAGCCCTGATGGCCTAGTGGCTAAAGTCTGGCACTCTCACCTCTTCCATGGCCTGTGTTCACTTCCCAGTCACGGAACCACATTTCCTGTCTGTCAGTTGCCATGCTGTGGTGGTAGCTCACATAGAAGAACTAGAATGACTTACAACTAGGCCGTATAACCAGGTACTGGGGCTTTGGGGAGAAAAAAAATGTTTCATTAAAGCCCTCATATTTTATCAGAGTACTTTAGAGGTCTCTGGGGCAGGTAAATAGGAGGAGAAATGGGTGCATTCAAGTTCACATATCATAAAGATCACTTGGCAGCAGTGAAATGGATTAGAAGGGCAAGGATGGGCAACAGGAAGACCAGCTTGATGGTTATTATAATAGTCCAAGCAAGAAGGTTGACGGAACAGAGTAGCAGTGGAGGTGGACAGGAAAAAAGGAATCAAGAATTATTTAGGAGGTAAGATTACCTTGGTGATAATGGCATATCAGAGTAAGTATGAATGAAATTCCCAGACAATTCACACGTATGCAGTCTTAAGCAACTGGATAATAAGGAATAAAGACGGGTGGGTTTAGAGGGGAAGACAATGAGTCCAATTGCTAGGTCTTTACTTTTAAGAAAGAATCTGCATTTTTACATATTTTATATATTTGATATATTTATTTTACATATTGAGGTTCACCATATAATTTTACTTGTGAAAAGATTCTGTTGCCTTAAAAAAAGATTGAAAATTTCTAGATTTGTGCAAGAGTCTTTGCATAGTTACGCCAATTCACATTTGCAAAAGACAAAAACTAGGTGCTTATAAAGTTAGGTGACTTTCATCCATATACCTAATCAGTGTCAAATATGAACATTTTAGTTCTAAGACTTGTGATCCCAACCGTGTTCTCAGATCACGACCACTTGTGATACAGAACGTCATGAACTTTGAACTTCTGACCTGATAAGGACCTTAAAGTTCTCCTGGTCCAATCCTTTGATTGTACAAGAAACAGTCCCAGACATTTGTCCCAGCTTGCAAAGCAAGTGTAGTGATATAGCTCAGATTAGAATCCAATAGAGTAAATCCTAATTGGGCCTGTGACCCACTGCCACATCCTGCCTCACCACTGGATGCTAAATCAGGCAGTAGAATTAACAGCATTTAATGACATTTTGAAAACAAACTGCATTTTTCTATTAACAAAATAGATTCAACATAGTATCTTATTCAATCTTCACAACTCCGTGAATTAAGAATAAGATTCCCACTGTACAGATGAGGAAACTAAAGTTTATAGAAAAAAGTAACTTGCCCAAAGTCACATAGCTATGTGTTAAACTTTAACTCAGATCTTGGAACTATAAGCTCTTTTCCCTAATGCCCCCATTTACAAGAGAAATGAAATTAAACACAGACACACACATATGTATATATATATACACCAGAAGGAACTAATGCTATTTCACATAGGTCTGTTGCAAGATGGTGAAAAATAAATAATATATACAAGGTTTGTGTATCATATTAAAATCCGAATTTTTAAAACTGCTTACCTAATACATTTACCTTGACATCATAGATTACCTTTAATACTACACTTGCCCTGATGTATTTGACCTCTATTCATAGAAAATGAAACGCAGCTATAAGGATTGATTTTTAGATCTCTTTATTAAAGTAAAAAATGAGCCAAAATCAAATTTCAGTATGTCTAATATTTATGCTTGCAAAGACAGTCTTGCAAGTGTCAACACTGGGTTTATATTAGCATTATGGAAGATCAGCAGGTATTGGGTGAAAAAGCTATCATCAATAAGAAAGTCCCATAATAACAGTAAACACAACTTCAGGATATTGTTTTAAAAATATACATAGCCTCTCATTTAGACTGTAGTTATTTTATTAACAATATTCTTTAAGCTCATTTTTCTAAAGTGCATAAAACTCATCATTTTTCAATGTCAGTTTCCAGAGAACATTCTTCCTAACCACAAATTGAAGTAATTGGCCAGTATGGTGAAAGAAAAATGGGTAGAAACCAAGAGCCCTGGATTCTTGTTCTAGGCAGCATGGCAGAGAGATTAAGAGCAAAGACTTAACCAGCTAGCTAGACTCCAATCCTGACTCTACCACTTGCTAACTGTGTGACAGCGGCCCCATTATTCAACTTCATGATGCCTCAGTTTCCTCAACTGTTAAATGGGGATGACAACAATTGCACCTACCTGAGAGTTATCGTCAGGATTAAATTCACACTTATAAAGCACATAAAACAATGACTGGAACAAAGTAAATGTTAGATAAACTTTTGTCAATGAAACAAAATTTAGGCAAGTCATTGTGTGAATTTCAACAAGTCACTTGACTTATCTGATCCTTGATCACCTTCTCTATACCATGAAGTGACTGCACAATCTCTAAACTCTGCCTGAGTTACCCCTTTTGGAGATAATTAGAAGAGGAGACTACAGAATACAATAAAAGAGGTAAAGCAGAAAGAAAAGTCAGAGTGGAGTGCTTGGAAATTAAACCCTGGGAGACTGCTAGCAGGATCGTAGTGCTTTGGAGTTGAAGTTTGCAGGCTGTTTGACGGTGGTCAAGTCTCAGCTCCTCCCTAACCTGCATGATGACTGACAGATTTCTCAGCATCTCTGAGCCTCACAATCCCCATTTCTATTGACGGTAGATTTAATAGTAATCCCTACTTCACAAGCAGTCAGGAATGAGATTATGCAAGTAAAGCATAAGGTTTGACACATAGTAAGACAGTGTTCTGGTGGTGATAAGAATGACAACGATTATGATGTCTATGAGGAAATTTAGCAATTTTATAACTAACTCTCCTATCAATTCACAAAATTATTATAAACTCTACAAATTTTATTAAATGGGCAGTGTGAGGCTTAGCTCAACTGAATTCCTTCTTTTAGTGGTCAGGCACACCACACAAATTCTAAAAACAAAATATGAAACTAGAAAAAATAATTTTCCATCACAACTTACCACTTTCATTTTAAATTGTTTTACCTAAATACCCACAACTTTAAAGCATTCACATGGAATTTTAAAAATAACAAATAAAGTATTAAATGATTTCGCTTTAAGGAAGCAGAGCATTATTAATAACTCAAGGATGACGTGTGATTGCACAGCAATAGAAACCTAGTGCAAGTGATCCTGTCCTTCAGATGTGAAGATGTCTCTGTGGGTGTCACTTTCAGTTTAGTTGATACAGCTTAAATAAACAGAACTATGAACAATTTTGTAGGCTAAATAGATTTTAGTAGACCAAACAAAATTTTAAACTATTTTCAAGGCTACCCATAAACATTATATCAAATCCGCAAGAATATTTCTTTGGGAAAAAAAAGATGCTAAGCACTAATTTTATGTGCTTACTTTCAATACTTATACAATTTCTAATGTTTTCTATTCGTATTTTACTGCATTACTGTTTTGGTAAAATGTAGTAAATGCCGTTGAAAAATTAAATAAGGTACAAAAGAAGATTAAATAATCCAAAATCTGCCACTCAGAAATAATCTCTGTTAATACTTTGGAAAATATCATGTTAGCCCTCTCTCAAAACATATATACACATATGAATTATGTACATATGGTGTTACCTTAATTATATCATGCCAAATGGTATTTCTTAATATGTTTTTCTCTCAACAATATGCTATGGTCATCTTTTTTATCTCAGTAAATGTGGATCTATATCATCATTTTTATTGCCATATTGTATTCACTAACATATTAGCAAAATCTACTTAGTCCATCATTAATGAATACTTAAAACATTCTTTTGTAATCATTTTGTGAAATGTGATTATCTTCCCCCTCTGATAATCCTTCTAGCCAAATAAGAAATATTTTTTTAAAAAAGAAAAATATTTAAAAAAAATAAGATCCCATTCACTAGTAATTTAAATATTTAACACGTTATATATTACTATAATATATATTTAAAATATGTTTGTATTCCCAAAAATATATAAAGAAATATGTAGGTCCTATAATAAGAAAATTACAAAACTGTACTAAAGAAGAAAGACTTGAAAAAATGGAAATATAAAACTTGTCTTGAATATGAAGATTCAATGTTGTAATAAGCTAGTTCTGCCTAAATGATTACATAAAATTAATGCAATCCCATTTAAAATCCCAGAGGATTTTTTAATGATTCTAAATGTTATCTAAATAATAAGTATGCAAGAATATTCAGGACAATTTGAGAAAGAAGGAAGATCAGGAGAAGAAGAAGGAAAACGAGAAAAGGAGGAGAAGAAGGAAGATTCATCAAAAGACACTGGAATGTATTATATAGCCATCATGATCAAAACAATGTGGTACTGGCACAGGAATGTTTAATGAGATCAATGAGACAGAATATACATTCCAGGAAGTACATAGTGACATCACATGATAAAGGTGTCATTTCAAATCACATCTGAACTGTTCAATAAATAACACTAGGGCAAATTGCCATTGTAAAAAAAAATTAAAGCTACACAATGAACTCTGTCTTTACACTATAACAAATTTCAAATAAATCAAATATTTGAATGTCTAGAATAAGCCCATAATCTATTAGAAAAAAACCGTGATGAGCTATAATATAATTTTAAAACAGGAGACATTTTTTGAACACGTCACAACCAATGGAAATCATAAAGGGAATGGATGTATCTGTTTGATGATATAAAATTTAAATTTTCTGTTTGATTTTTTTTTTAAGAAACAACATACATAACATTGAAAGACAAACCACAAACTGGTATCATTTTTATAGCCCTTTTTCATTTGAAAGAAGGCTTTTACTTCATATCATTGCCTAAAAAGTTGTTTTATAGCGCTTTACAAATCCCAATAGAGGAGGGATCCTTGACCCCTACATGAACTGTATACTTGCTATTGAAAAACGAACGAACTGCTAGCTTCCCTCAGTTTTTCCAAATAAGCTTTCACATGTAGCCTACTGATAATAACAATTATACAACAATGCAAACCTATTCAATTACAAGATATTCAGGTATAACCTTATTTTATCATGCCAATAAATCTCACATTTGTTACTGACATTTTTAAAAGGTATCTCTTCAGTCTCTGAAGAAATATTTGGAAAGTGTTCCTTTTCTCCTGCATCAGATAAGCCTTCTTAAAAGACAAGGGCCCCTGTGGCAGTTATCACTAACTGATACACAATTTCAACATAAGACACTTTATAGATTGCCTCCACTCTAAGGTGGGACACACAATAGAATGATCATGTTTTAGCCTAAAATGATTTTTTTTTATTTTTACAAATATATTTATCCCCCTCTTGCTGCCAGAAAAACAAAAGGTCAATAACTTAGATGAATATTTATCCTCTATACCTTGAGGATTAAATAAGTTAATATATATAAATCATTTAAAATAGTGTCTTAGCATGCTGTAAGTGTTAAATAAATGTGAATTGTTAATATCATTATTAGAATAATTATTTAGTCCAAATTAAGGCAGGAGCACCTGAGAGGAAGGAAACTACTGCCTATGAGTCCTCTTAAATAAACAGTCCATACATATCTATCTGATCTTGGAAATGAAGTGAAGGAACAGATAATGGCTTTGAGCTACAGTTTCCAGGTTACGATTAATGACGTCTGGCTAGTAATGTCATGGCATTGTGCAAGTCAGGGGAGGGAAGACAGAATGAGAGGTCATCCACTGGTGTTCTTACCAAAGCGTATTTAAATTGTTTCTCTCACACCAGGTGAATTGCTAGTCATGAAAGGTGGAGAACACAAGGAAGAGAAAGAAGACACTCAAGTTGCAGAGACAGCACGGCGGCATCACATTGACAGCCCAGTAACTGATAGGTCAGGCAGCTAGGACTTTAGAGTGACGGAAAAGATGCAGATGAATCAGGAATTGGAGACCTGAGGCAGAGGGTAGGAGGCGATAGCCATGGTGGGCTCTCTGAAGGGACTCCAGGCTGGACAAGAACAGAGACTAATCCCCTTGCCATGCCAGTTAAGGGTTAAGGGTCATATCTGTTCTCTCTAGTAGAGGGGCTAGAAATTGATATCAGAACCCACTGTATTTCCTTTAGCGTATTTTGTATATTCAGTAAAACACATGCTATTTTTCAGAATATGGTTTCAGACAGCATCAACAGAGCCTACGATCTTTTTCGAAAATTTCCAAACTAAAAGACAAATAGAGGCCGGCCCAATGGCAAAGCGGTTAAGTTCATATGCTCTACTTCGGCAGCCTAGGGTTTGCTGGTTCAGATCCCAAGCGCAGACTTAAGCGCCACTTATCAAGCCATGTTGTGGCAGGCGTCCCACATATAAAGCAGAGGAAGATGGACACGGATGTTAGCTCAGGGCCAATCTTCCTCAGCAATAAGAGGATTGGTGGCAGATGTTAGCTCAGAGCTAATCTTCCTCAAAAAAAAAAAAAAAAAGACAAAGATCAAAATTCTAGTACCCTGATTGGACAAAACCAAGAATAAGGACATATTTCCAAACGGTATGTTAACAAACTTATTTCAACCTGGGTATACTACACATTGGATAAGGATCTGTTAAGAGTGTAAGACACCTGGAAATTCCTGATGACTTAACCTATTTGTCTGTTTCGGGTCATACAACATTTGCTTCAAAGTAGTTTTCTATACCACAGAAGAAGGAAGTTTCCAGCCACAATATTTAATTAGTACTTAATTAAGAGCATCAACATGATAAGTGATGCAGGGTTGGGCTCCAATGTTTGTACCTGGATATGGGTAAACAGTTTCTACTGAGTCTTGGCTGTCTGACAGCTCTCAGCTGTCATTGGCACTACACAGCCCAGAGAAGGTGCTGATGCTCCTTGGCAAGTGTATACTAGTAAACACTCAAAGCAGTCAGAGAAATTCAATCACATCAAGTAAACTACTGAAGAGAAAATGTGGCAACAAACTCACATGTATATGCTTCATATTGAGCCTAAGTTATTACTCCAAGTAGTCCCTGAATGGGTTCATCAACTCCTTCTACAGTTAACTGAGGTATCAGCTATCCCAAGGTATCTTCAAGAATATTGTTCACTCAGGTAAAGTCGGTACAACTGCCAAAAACCAAATACTCATTTGATGCAAGTAAAATCCTTGATGAACTGCAATTACCAAATTGACTTGCCTCTGGTGAGCAACCTGTCTTACGCCAAGCCACTAAGGGAATAACATCACTATGTATCTGGAAATATCTGGAATTAATAATCTTTTTGACCACTAGGCAACTCTTTTAAATATGAAAACTGGGTGATTGAGTTTCCTGTACTTTGTTAAACACTAACCAATTATAGGACCTTGGACTGGCCATTTAACCTTTCTGGTTTCTTCACCTATAAAAGGAATGAGGTTTTCTATGAACTCTTCAGTTCTGAAATGATTCGATTTGGTACTATGTATTTATATAGCATATTCCTTATGCAGATTTCAAAATCTCTCAAGAGACTCTCATTAGTATTCTCAGTATTGCTGTGAGGCAGGCAGGTGGCAAGGTTTATTATCCCCATTTTTTTTAAAAGAGACAATGAGACACTTTGCTGACACAGCACTCTTGACCAAGTGAAGACTAGAAGTTAGGCGTCCTAATACTAATCAAGAACTCTGTTAAACCACTTTGCTACTAAACTAAATGGAAGGTCTCTGATGAATAAAATATTCTGTGCTCATGGGAGGAAAAAATGTTGTTTGATCATCTTGCAGAGATGTAATGGTTTCAAACAATGATTTCCAAATTGTAGCCCACACGATATTCCAGGTGGTTTCCTCAGTTCTCGTTGACATATTGCTATGCGTATTTTCTTTTTCTGACACGAATAGCAAAATGTGAATCTAGTAAAGTAGAAGGGTGTTAGAGAATGTGTATAAGAAAAGGAAGAAGATAGTCTGAGGTATAAATAATTAAATTTACAACGGAAAATTTTCAGAGAATAAATTATATAATCCACATTAATATATAGAAATTATAGCTAAATTCAATTATACAAGTCAATGAAATGAGATTGTTATCCAAAGAATAATCCAAACACCTTTTGATAACAGTATGTATTTATCAAGAACAACAAAGGGCCTAAGGTTTTATCTTATTTATAATCTAACAAATTGGCCTGCCATAGTTTCATGGGCGATGACAGAAGACACAATACTCCTAGCTCAAAGAAAAAGGATGTCATTACTATGAGTAGTAGTAGTAGCCAGAGTATCGTACCATTATTTTTGCTTTAGCTTCCCAAGCCCCACTTCCCACAGGGCAATGCAAAGAGAGCCAGATGACATCTTCACATGCAATAGGCTGCATTAGAGGAGAGAAACTCAGAGCTTAGGGATCTTGAGTTGCCTATGTAATGGACAGTAAGCCCTTTTGTCCAGAGGAAGACACTATCTCTATCTTTCAGGGGTGTTCACTACATAAACAGGCCTGGAAAGATAGTCCAGAACGAAAACAGTCAGTGCCTCTGTCTGCAAAAAGTGCAGAAACAGAAGAGACCCATAGAGAAAATCTCCCAACAGTATTTTCTAATTTTATTTGACTTGGAGAATTGTTTCCCAACTGTATTTTCTGATTTTATTTGACTATGTGTATCTGGAGTTCTGAGAACTCTCAAGTGCTCAAAGTAAATAACGTAACAATATTGATGAAGAATAGGACTTTTTCCCCAACCTGAACTCCTCCAGGATGTCGCCTTGTTTCTGTCTCCATTCTAGTAGTTCAATGAATTCAAAGCTGAAAAATAACTTCTTTGGTTCACATTTTTCAGCCTTAGCTTCACCCCTTTCTACTTATTAAAGCAAGCTCAAGTCCTCCCACAAGTGAGACAATACACGTAAAACCACCCTGAAATGAACAAAATCCCATATGAACTTAAAGTCGGGATTCCAAATTCCTTGTCTTAGTTCCAAGTACTCTGCAAAATCCATAATTCTCTTTTCTTATTTCATAATCACTTGAAACTCCCTTTGTTTCTCTTTAGCTCTGAATCTCAAGTCTTAGTTATGACCAGATATCCAGAAAACAAAGAAAATCTCTGGTAGCCCCCGGTCATGGAAGTAGGCTCACCATCAAACATATGCTCTTGGGTACAACTGTGGTCAGTATTCCCACAAAGTTTCTGGCAACATCTGAGAAGTCGCACTTGCGGTGGGTGAGCATGTATACTGGAGAGTCACATGGTGGCCATCAGATCTTGGAAGTGCTACTCACTAGCTATAGGAACTTGGCTTGGTTGTTAAAGCTCTCTGTGACTCAGCTTTCCATTTGTAAGATGAGGGTGATAACACCTACCTCTTAGGGTGTGGAGGAAGATTAAATTAATTCATAAAAGACTGCCTGGCTCATAGGTATTTGTTAAAGGTTTGCTGATGAATGAACTTACCAAATTGCCACTGTTAACATCATTACTGCTAAAATACTGACATTAAGGGAAATGTGTAGATAGTGAATAGCACATTTTTTTAGAACCTACAGATCATTCCTAATTTGTTCTTATAAACTAGAGTTTGGGGGGAGCGGTGGACAAAGAGATGTTAATCTATTCACAAAGGAAACTTTCAGAAATTTTGCTGCGTTAGATACACCTCATTGATTGTTAAATAAGCATTTTCTACTGTGCTCAAGATTTAATATCAAACTGCTAATTTTGTTTCTTGAAAGGTTATGTATGGAATTATGATTGGAGAGCTATGACCTTCCCCTCTGTAAAGAGAAAGTTTGGTTTCATGTAAATATAAATTGTTATTTTAAGTGGAAATATGAAGGTCTTAAAAGTTGCACAATGTGGAATTTTCATTCCATACAAACAAATATAGAACAAGAAGAGGTAAATAAATGGCAATGACATTTTTAACATGACATTTTAGAATATTTAAAGGGACCACAAGAACAATAAGTGCATCTTGTGTGCAACTGTCTTTGAAGTTCTAATCTCAGTTCATGCCACTAAATCATCAAGGAAGACTATTTTTAACTTGTTATGTAAAAGCTTTAGGAAAAAAAATCAAGGAGCTCTCTCTGAGTATGAAACGTCAAACAGAAAGAAGTTTTTGTACATTCTTAGTATACTACGGTGATATATGTATGGATCAGAGAGAATTAATTTATCCCAAAATTTTCCAGAATAGCATGAAAAGACTTACAGAATGGGAATGATGTCTCTTCCTAAACATCTTCTTTGAGCTACTTTGTGAGTGAAATATTTGTGTGGCTAAACCACAGGACAGATTTAACCAATTAACAAAATATCAACCCTGGAAACTAGATGTGAACCTGATTATGAGGCCTCTCTGGGAAGAACACCAACCTCCCTGTAGTTCCAGAGATGAGCTTTAACACCAGACGGAGGACGGACTCCCCATCTTAGTGAAAGCCCAAACAACTCGCTCCTGATGAAAAATTCTTTTTCCTCTCTCTGCTCCCTTCTTTCCTCACATTTCTCTCTTTTTCCTCCTGTCACCTCTCTCAAGTACACACACAGATCCCTCTGTTCTTACCTTTCTTAATCTAGTCTATCTCTTTAACAAAAGTTAAGATTTCCATGGTGTCTTCCCTTCACCTGCAATAAATGACAATATGTATAACATGCAATGCTTTCTCACGTACTGAATTTTGTCACATCATTGGGTAACATTTTGATTGTAAACACCCCCTTACTCTGGGTCAGTATGAGAACCCCGCATCTATCATCTTTCTCCCAAGAGAGTGAATTTGCTCTTTTGTACACTGTCCACTTTCCTTTAATCATGTGTTAAAATCTTTATTTTGAAAATGGGAAACATAAATGGTGTCATCTCTGCAGTTGGGGAGAAAACAGAAAGATCCAAATTTCTCTCACACTTTAATGTGGGTGAGCCATGATCTACTTGTTAAAATTCTTGGATTGCTAATAAAAGTCATAATATACCAAATGGTGGTAATTTGGATGAAACAAGCATATCAATCATTGAGGAATGGGCTCATGGCTCTTTATCTGGGCAGAATCATTAAGTAGAATTTATGATATATAATGTATACTATTAAGTAGGTTCCATTAAACTTGCCTGCCAAACTCATTCTACATAGAGAGACGTTTCTAAAAGCAAGATGTATGCAAGAGCGCCATCTATAGTAAAACTTCCACATTTATTTTACAATGCGAAAAACCAAGAAAATTACCAGGTTTCGAAACAGAAAATTTAAAGAAAAAAAATATACTGAGGAATTGAGATGTTTCGTTTAATTTGTAAGTCCAAACCACCTTCGAAAAAGAAATTGTATGAAATTTATTTGAATAAAAAATATAAACATTCTAAGACACAAATTTTGTTTCCTAGGGAAAAAGTACTCTGATTTTGCAGATAATTTAAACCACAGAAATAGCTTTTCTTCTAATTTAAATAAATAATAATTCAAGCAAAACCATTACACTTTTTACTACTCTTTAAACATTCCTCTGTTTTGTTTTTTGAGACTGTACTTTCAGCAATCTCCTTTTTTGAAACCTGAAAACAATAGCCATTTAAAGTACAAATAAATAAACTTCTTTCTTATGTTCAATTATTTAGAAAACATATTGCCCAAATACTTTACTTCAGCACAAATATAAGATAGATGAAGACTGCTAGGAAATGGTAACTAATGCTAGTGCTGTGAAATGTCCTTTAGGAGTTGATATCCACAGAAATTTAGTCTTAAATACTTGTTACTTTGACCTAGAAGCTAATTATGAGGGAGTCGAGCCAAAAAGTGAGATGAATAAAAAGAAATTTCATTGGTATTACAGAGAGAGTTGCCAGAAACAGCTTACAAATCATGAATCTATACAGAGATGAAAAGTTGAGTCTAAATTATTATTCGACTGGGTCCTTAAATCAATGAAGAGCAAAAAATGATTACAGTGGACCTTTAATTTTCAACTATAAAAAGTCAACTTGGTGGCTTGTTCAACAGTGTTTTACTGCAGGCCGTTAAGAAAGCGTTTGCCTTCTCCTTTCCAAAAAGAGTATGTTTTTCTTAAACCGAAGTTCCAATCAATCATTGCTGCAGATCCCATAAGAAGCTGCTCAGCTCTCTGACCAAGTGTGGTCTGTCTAGCAGGAAACAAACCAGGAGAGGATGATGCCCTGAAGGTACCCCTCATTATCTCACACTTGGGCCTTTTTGCGGTTCATAGGCCCATTGTTCCTCTTGGGGAGGCTGGATTTTAAGTACATTCAGCACTCATCAAGCAGGGTGCCAAATAGAGAGCACTACACACCGATGTCCTCTGTTTGCAGAGCACGAGGAGCCGGGACAGCAGCAGCTTTCCCACAATGCACTGCGACGGTGCTTCATCTCGGCCCTGGGAGGCCCACTTCTCAGGATGAGAGGATAATTCACTCGCTATAGCCCATTCAATCTTCAGCCTCTCGGCTGACGCTGCCAACAGAAGTGCCAATTAATGCCAATTACAATGGTGACTTTTCTGATATGGGCACCTACTCATATAGGCCATCAAACAGCCATCATATATTAATGACTGTCAGTCATTACCAATATGGGCGAAGTTTGAACTAGTGACCTAGAGGAGAACTGCTCTTTATCCTACTTCCAACTCCCTGAACCGTCCAATTCCCCTCCCCCTTTCTTGGCCAATGTTCTTAATTATAGTTTTGTACCTGAATAATGAATGTGCTACGTTTTGACAGTGACAATTGCTGAAACCGTGACAGCAGAAGTGCAGCTACTGTCTGCCATTTAGCAGTCCCTGTCACAGCCTTCAGGCCATTGAGGTCCAGCTCAAACCTTGAGGGGGCACTCGGATTTCCTTTGTCATTCAATCGAGTGTATTTTTTTATTTGTCTTTACTACTCCTTAGAAATAAGGAGAGCATTTTTATGCAGATAAATGTGTCACAGGCTTCTATGCAGATGCTGCCATTCGGCCTTTCTTATCTGCTCATTATTTCATATAGCCTTATGAGACAGAAACTCCCCATACAATTAAATATACTGCAAATTAATCTGGAAATGCACCGTTCAGTCTCAGGAAGAGAAAGCAAGTTAAACACAACAAATATTCTGAATGATAGAAAAGTGTCAAGTTCCTTTTGTTCTTGAATATCATTTAAATCCCAATTTGGGGCACAGTCCCTAAATGGCCAGTTGCTGTCTACTGACTGACGGGAGGTGTTTTCAGCGACCCTGAGACTCAACTCACTTAATTCCCAGAATGCACTTCAGCCTGCAGCCTTCAGGGATATCTATCTCAAGTTTGGACAATTCCTAGATTTTGGAAAAGAACTTCAGGAGAAAGAAATTGTTACCAAGCCCTTCACTTTACCTTCCAAGGGGGCTGAATAAAGACCCAGCAATGGCCCCACATTCCTCGCACATCGAAAGAACAAGAGAAGTAACCAAACAGTGAGATGTGTCACACTTCCAACTCTTTACTCTTTCTCTGAAAGCGGCAACTTTCCAAAGGACAACTTTGGAAGAAATATTCTGGAATTTCACTTAATTCCTCAACATCCATGACACGTTTCCAAAAAATGGTAATTCCTTTAAAAAACGTTTAATTTCAACACATCGATTTAGAAATCAAGGTTAAGTAGTCTGTCCTATTTACCTAGTGAGGTGGTGGCAAAATTAAGGTTAAGGCCTTTTGAGGCCATTTAAGTTTGCAATTCCAGCAACCTCCTCTGAGTGCTACACATGCACAATTCCGTGCAACTGGCGACCTGCATAGGAAATATGATTAGCACCATTTTGCAGATAAGGAAAGGAAGGTCTGGGAGGATAAGACAAACTGCCCAAGACACCGCAGCGTATAAGTGGCAGAACCAGGACGGGAACCCAAATATCGCTGGCTCCAAAGAACATGATTGTTCACTGAATCACATGACCTTAGTCCTATGGAGATTTATTGGAAAAGTAGGTCAGCATTCCTTAGGCCACTTCAGTTTGCTGTGCAAAATCCTCAAGCAGTCTATGAATCTTTGAGATTTCAAGTCACTCCAAGTTGCCATAGAGTAAAACATGACAGGCAGCATCCTATACTAAATAAACGTGGCAGAAAATACACTGGTTTCCATTCTTGCCCAGTGATGCTGATGCCATAAGGAAAAGAGACTGGAAGGTAAGAAATGCAGGACATGGTTTTTCTTTAACTTTCCAAGAATGTGACTCCCAAAGGGCACCATCTAATAAAACTTTAAATAAAACAGAGTGATTTTGTTACTATTAGTGACCATTCACTTAAGTCTATTGAGAGTTTATACACGTTATAAACTAATCAATTCCCACAATGGGTATTGTCGTCTCATTTAATGCATGAATAAACCAAGGCTCAACAAAGTTCAGCCAGTTGCCCAAATGTACCAAGCTCAAGCCGGGATCTGAACCAGGGCTCTTAAACTCCAAAGCCACAAGTTCTGTCTCACCACACTGCTCCTCAGTAAGATCTTTGGTCTCACAGCTATCCACATTTACTTGTTTGGGAGAGAAGAGTCCCCAGAGGATATTTCTAAATAGATTAGTCTAAATAGACTATGACTGTCCTCACTTCAAGAGTTTAACAGGTGGAAGAGTGTGTAGAACAATATTTTTTAAAGTATTAACCTCAGGAGAAAATATCAAAAACTTCTTAAGATGATCCTTTATCTTGGTAGTGTGTTTTAAATGACAGAGACCTTTCCAACTTTGAGAGAAGATTAGGGAAAAAATAAGACTAGTGTACAGAGTAAACAGACTGTAGAAGTCTAGGGAAAAAAATAACTAAATGCAATCTCTTTCTGGCTTCACCCTGCCTTTCAAAAGAGGAGCTCCAGGAGACTGCCTGCAGCACAGAGGAGACCCCCTCAAAGACACAGCCGTCACTGGTTTTTGAAAAACACATGGTGAGCCGTCCCTCCTCCCATGCTGGACGGGCTCAGACACAGTACTTCCTTTACACGAAACATATCAGGACTCAAGAAGCCCTCCAAGTACTACATAAAAATATATATAAAATATTAGAAATAATCCTGGGGATGAATTTTTCCTTAAGACTAACATTCTAACCCCTGATGTGATGGGTCTTCAAAGCGCACAGCACCCTAGCACTGTGAGGCCATTCTGGACCAAACACAAGGAAATTAGCCTGGCTGATAAGCAATTTTAAGGTCACAGTAAGGAAACATCTAAGATCTAGGGATAATAAATATTACAGAGGTTGAAATGCAAAGTCATGAAAGATTAAAGGAAATAATAAAATGTTTGTGACTTCGGGAAATCCAACTTTGAGGAAATGTGTCACACCCTGAGGAATTCACTAATAGAAAATCCACTACTGAAAAGTAGGTATTATCAGCTGGTACAGGTGAAACCAAATAGCTTCTGATTCTGTGGAGGACTTACGTGGGACACAAGGTCAAGAATTTCTGACAAGTGTTCTGCAGAAACAACTGAGGACGTCTTCAAAAGGGACAAAAATTTCAGTGTTCCACTCTTGAAGCCAGCAGGAAAATAAATATATAAATCAAAGAAAATCATAAGGATGGGCATTTTTTAAAGAAAGCACATAATGAAAAGATGAGAACATCAAGGACAGAAATAAAAGAATGAAATAAGGCATTAAACAAACTAGTCTAAATTTAGGACAAAGATTAAAAGGTAAAGATTGAGCTGTGTTCACGAGTGCTCTATGATCTCACTCACGGAATCCAGCAATTCTTCATCTTTTAAGACCTTCCCAGCTCTTCCCAGCAGCTCTTCCCAGACTTCCACATCTTAGCTGACAGCATTTTTCTCCTTTACCTACATTTTTCTTTCTAAATTTAACTACGGTTTCCTTTCTCTGACTACATTTGAAATGCCACTATTTCAACTTTTAAACAGTTTGCATGCAAGATGTTGTTTTATGTAAAGAAGGAAAAAGATTGACAAATCTAAACCAAACAGGGAAGAATGATAAATATTTTGCTTCTCTATCACAGCTCTCTCCATATGCCTCAAATAAAACATTTCCAATCGAGCTCTGCTTCTGCAGAAAGCTTACCAACAAATAGGTCTTTATTAGTATGTAATGTGTGTAAATGTAATTAGCTTTTTTTAAAGAAACAATTGAAATATGATGTTTATGAAAAGGAACTAGAATTATTTTTTTTTTTTTTGCAAATGAAATCTGAAACTGTTCAAGCTATTGACAGACCGATGGCTGGGTCGGTTGCCAGAAGCTGGTTAGGGAAGTCAGTATGAAGGTCACTAATTTGATTCTGTTTTATCTCAACAGGACCTTGAAACAAAGAACACAGCCTTAAATAGACAGTGAGGAGGGATGGATGATTAAACGTGCCTTACTGTCAGTTCTGTGTGATTTTTAAAAATAGGGAGATCGTATTTTATCAGAATATATGTTCTAAATTTTATCATCAAAGTAAAATGAGTGAGAACAGGATAAGGAAATAATATTTGTAGCAGAGACTGATTTTAATTTTTCCAATGTTCCTTGAATTTTCCTTTCTATATCCCCAAATTACTATAATTTGAAGCAAATCAGCTAATGCTTTCTTCTTAAGCGGACTGTCTAGGTTGTGTGGAGAGTATTCTTTGGGAAGTTTCTGGACTTTCTCCACTTGTTTTTAATCGTCTCCATGCAGAACTCAGATACAGTCTTTTGTCAGCTTCATTTTTCTCATTAATTAACAATGGAATCACACTAAGGCAATCCATTTCCCCACAACGGTCACTCATAAATTATTCTTTTAATAAATTTAACTTGTATACAGAAGGAGAAGTGTGTTGTTCTTGATCTAAGTAACAGCTAAAAATATTTGTTTTGTTTTTGTCTCTTATTCAAGTAAATAACTCTGAGTAAACTAACACAGGCCTGAACTGTGTGATATGCATGAAATTCCTATAGCACAGTAGAATTATAGTTTGAAGAGATTCCCTTAAAATCTAAATACAAAATCCTAGATAGTGTAATTCTCGTAAAAGAAAATTTGCTTTTTTTGAACTGAGAATTTATTTTAAAATATACATTATGCTGTCTACACACAAACACACAGAAGGGCTGAGGGGATAAATCTAGGAAATACCCAAAGGACACTAACTGAGAAAAATAATTAGTTTTAAAAAAGCAAGAGAAATCCTAAAATGTTCTATGGAATAGACACAAATCCAACAGATAAATCAAGAATGAGGCAAAAATATCAAACAGAACCCCCAAAGTCCTGTTAGTCTCAAGTTGACATGGGTTTTCTGTTACTTGAGTCAGCACCAGACCTGGGCAGTGTCAGGACATCCCCCCACCCCCAATGGTATGAGGGTCAGGCCCAACCTTTCAAGACAGTATAGCCAAGTCAGGCTCTAGAAATATGGTCCACTGAGAATCTGTCTGCCCCAGGATAGAAGAGAGAGTGTATATGTTTCCCCTTTGGCTACAAAAACTCTTCTCCATTAAACAACTCCTTCCAAAACTACCAGTCAGAGGATAGCATTAACTGGTGCTACGGACTGAACGTTTGTGTCCCCTGAAAATTCATATGTTGAAACCCTAATCCCCCAGGGGATGGCATTTGGAGATGGGGCCTTCAGGAGGTAATTGGGTCACAAGACTGGAGCCCTCATGATGAGATTAATGCCCCTATAAGAAAAGCCAGACAGAGCTTACTCTTTCTCTGTGTCTGCCGTGTGAAGACACAGCAAGAAGGTGGCTGTCTGCAAGCCAGGAAGAGAGGCCTCCCCAGACGTCAATCATGCTGACACCCTGGTCTCAGACTTTCAGACTCCAGATCTGTGAGAAATCAAGTGTGGTCTAAGCCACTAAGTCCAGGGTATTCTCAATACAGCAGCCTGAATTGACCAAGATACCTGGTTTGACATACCAGTAATGGGCTAACTTCTCGCATATCCACAGAACCCCCTCTACCAATGCTTTTTCAAACACTAGCTGAAACCTCCCTCCTCACAGCTGCCAGACCTGTGGCGCTTCTGGTGTTCGTGAGACTGAAGGCTGAGAATCATGATTCGCCCTTCCCCTCACTAGGCTCAAGGCGGGGCTTGTGCCAAGCTGTCCCAACACTATAATTCTGCATGGTGGGATCTTGCAGCAATTCCTCTGAAACAACACTACCTTCCTGCTGTGTAGCTAGCAGGCTTGAAGGGTTCCTGACATAAACCTTGCCACGTAAATACATCTTTGCACTGTTTGCTTTTTCTGCCGATGCCAGTGAAATCTCACACTTTCTCAGCTCCCTCTTTGTTCCCTCTATCCTATTCACCTCAAGAAGCCAGAATTCTTACTAGCCCAGCCTTCTTTTTGCCTAGGCAAGGGGGGGGGGGGGGGGGGGGTAACTGCCTTGAAGGCAGCTGCAGAGGAAACAGTTCAGCAGGACCTCGATGTGCAAATTCCACCCTCTTACTCCTGGCTTCTAAATTCTTCAGATATGATATTTTCCTAAGTCAGAGGGAGAAAGTCAAATACCTATGATCTCACCCGTAAGTAGAAGATAAAAACAACAACAGACAATCACATAGAAACAGAGATTGGATTGCTGGTTACCAGAGGGAAAGGCAGGAGGGAGGAGGGCGAAAGGGGTGCTTAGGCACATGTGTGGTGATGGATCGTGATTAGTCTTTGGGTGGAGAACGTGATGTAATCCACACAGAAATCAGATATAATGATGTACACCTGAAATTTATACAATGTTATCAACCAATGTTACCTCAATTAAAAATAAAAGATATGATATTCTCCAACCCACTTTAAATAAGGACAAGCCCTTCTCCACGCTATCAGTGGAGTGTCAGATCCCTTAGGCTTTCCCAGCCAGACCCCTAAACTTTCCTCACACCTGAAACATTTTCACATGATCCCCAGAGCACCCAGTCACTAGTTCCCCTGATCATCTGATACAAGAAGGTAGACACACACTGGAGATTTCATAGACTTCATGCCTTTGGGGTACACAAAATAATTCCTCTTCTTGTTTCCTTCCAATGCTAACTTAGTTATCAGATTGCACATTTTTACATAGGAATTTTAATCAATTGATTATCCAAAATGTCCTTACTTACAAAAATGTCCCTGCATGGGGGAAAAATTCATTAAAAACTTTAAAGGATTCTAGTCCTAAACTGTTTATAACCTATTTGAAAACACACGCACACAGAACAGTAACTATGCTAGTGACTAGAATCTATAATCAGTGTTGATAATCTCTTAAACTTTTTATTTGCTGCATATTAACTTCACGAAAGAATGTTACAGTGGAACTGCATCTTCATGGACTTCAGATATAAGGCATTAGCTTATGTATCTTGCTTTTCAGAATTTCTGATTAAATGTTTTAATTTCAATGGAAAATAATATTTAATGTAATATCTAGCCTAAAGTGTCCCTGAAGCTTCAATTGCAAACAATCATAATAAAGAATGTTCTTGTTTAATCTACAAAATAAGTACATTTGATTTTAATTACTTGGATAATGACTAAGCAAGTACATCAGGCACATCCCTTCCAAGAGATAATGAAAGACACAGAGGAGCAAACAATATTCCTGCGAACAGACCATCACATTCTGACTCTAAGGATGACTCCACTAATGAAAATCTGTCTTTGCAAATGACTCATCTTCTGAAGACAGCTCTGAAGATGTTGGAAATCAGAATGATGCATGTGAAAGTGAAATTAATCAATATGAAGATGGGGAACAGCAGTCTATCACAGAGCGGCTGTTTGATAATAATGAAATTGAGGAAACAGTCAGTGGTAGAGAAGCAAAGGAAAGCACAGGAAACGTCAAGGATCATAGTGAATAAGTAACTAATTCTTGAAATTCAAGAGGAAGAGTTTGCGAGCAAAGACAAATTATCATCCAGAAAAATGACAAAGCTATGAAACTACAATTACTTTTAAGTTTACTTCAAATTTCTAAAGATATGAAAACACTAATATGGTAGGAAATGTAAAAGAAAGGGAGGTCTGAAATTTTGAGAACTCCACATCAGCAGTAAAGCTACAAGTTTTGCTGCCCAGTTTGGCTGGAGCAGTCAAGCTTAAGAGGGTAACAGTGGGAGATAAGACTAGAAAGTTCTTCCGAACTTCCAGCAGGAATTGGAAATGTCAGAATGAATCTTCTTCTTTAATGGACCCGACCTGTTTTTTGATCACATTATTCCATGTCCACAGTCCCATCCTAGACCATTTTGTCTGTCGCAACAATATGACACCTTTCAGTCTCTCTGTCTTCAACTGCTCTGAAAGTGTAGATTTTTTGTCTTGATTTCACGCTGTTTATCAATTCCACTTCCCTCATAAATGCTATTATTTGTAGTACCAATGGTGAATCCACACATACATGGAATAGCATCTGGAGGCATTGTGGTTCCCCTGAGCATCTATAGGGCAAATGCCTTCTGCCCTGTTTTGAATGCTGTCTTGAAGATTCTTTGCTACCGTGCAAATAACTTGTTCTCTACACTTTAAATATTCCCTTGTCTTTCTACCAAACTCCCCACTTCAAAAAAATCATTTGAAGCTGAGGCTGAGCTTAGCCTAGGAGGCTATTATTTGACTCAGTCAAGTCCTCTAAATATTAGTACACTTGCAAATAGTTCATATTTGTTCATCCTTTCCTGATTTCACATAAACCTTAGGTTTCTCTTTGTTTATTTGTTCTGGATTTTTTTTCCTCGAACTCAGCACATTATATTTGGGCATTATTTCTTCTTGTCTTATAACTTGCCAGCAGTGTTTGCCTCAGCCTGGACCTTACCCTAATTCCCAGCATTTAATATGCATCGTGTTAAAAAGTTAAGGAAATTACTTTGAATACCAATCCTGAAATTTACATACAGTTTGCATGTATGGATCAGAAAAAAGTTTTGCTGTATCTCTAGGTAATTCAACAAATCAGCAAAACAAAAAGGGATACTGGACTACTAGAGGAAAAAAATATTATTGCCTCATCTAAATCAGGATGCTTTTCTGACATGTAGTGTACACTTGATACATGAAGGGAATAAAGAAGTTAATTAATAAATGAGTGAATCGGTATGACATTTGCTTATGTGTCTTATGTGGTAGAAAAGACAAAAGACGAGAGAATTTTAATGACAAAATTGTAAACATTATTAAATGGTGTGAGGAGGTCAGAAATGATGCAAACAAAGAAAAAATCATTGGATTTGGAGGTCATTAGTGACCTTTGTGAATGTAAAGATGGCTTATGCTTTTGATTTTGTCCTGCTAAATCTGAGGGAGAATTAAAGACTGATGGGTCTGTTAACCTGAAAAATGTTAGAAAGATATCAAATCTAACCCTTTATGCTATAAAGAAGAAAACAGCAGCAGAACAAAGCACATCCATGGAAAATTATCAATTTTGGGATCAGAGTAGATCCAACAGAGGGACGAAGTGGATGAGATTATGTTGTGGACGCACAGTCCTTAGTAACACACAGAGTGTGTAGTAACACAGAGTCCTGTGCATCCAGGGAACTGACATTGCAATGAAATAAATTAACCAACAGTATTTCCAGTACAAAATGGCAGATTTAACACAGATGTCAATTTCAACTCCTTCCCAAACTACTGCAAAAACGACACTATAAGAATTTCTTAAGATATACAAATACAAGGTAAAAGAGAATGGGAAAAGAGAAAAACTGGACAAAGGACTCCTACGAATTTGTCAATAATAGAAAGTTAATTGAGACAATGAGATTGTATTATACACCTATCATTTGGGAAAAAATTAAAAGTCTGATAATAGGGCCAGCCCGGTGGCACAGTGGTTAAGTTGGCATGTTCCACTTCAGTGAGCCTGGGTTCACCGGTTCGGATCCCAGGTGTGGACGTGGCACTGCTTGGCATGCCATGCTGTGGTAGGCATCCCACATATAAAATGGAGGAAGATGGACAAAGATGTTAGCTCAGGTCCAGTCTTCCTCAGCAAAAAGAGGATTGGCAGCAGACGTTAGCTCAGGGCTCACCTTCCTCAAAAAAAAATAAAAAGTAAAAAAGCCTGATAATACTTAGTAAAGGTAAGAAGAAATGAGAATTCTCGTATTCTGCTGTTGAAGGTGAAAATGTCCCGCCCACTGTGAAGAGCAATATCTACTAAAGTTGAGGGTGCTCATACCCAAAACAAAAAGAATCTGGAAATAGCATATACATCCTTAAGAAATACTCACATGTGTGCACAAGGAGACATGCATGAAGATGTCCCTTGCACAAAATGTGACACAGCAAAACTAAAAGTATATGTCAGGAATTGGCAAGCCGAAAAGAAACTAAGAGAATGTTACTATATTATGAAGTAGGATTAAGGAATAACTATTGTGGACGGAACAATAAGTAAAAGAATAAGTATGTTTCTTTATTTTTTTTTTTT